>NC_080682.1:71764032-72064827 GCF_030445035.2 Dasypus novemcinctus | reverse complement strand
CCCTATTCCCCCTCCCCCACCGCCTGCCTACCTCCCCTTCCCCCCATCCTGCAGAAAGCTTTGGGCTGGGCTACCTCTGAAAATTCTCTAAAGCATGCTCCTGTCTTGGCGCCATGCCTCAGTACCTTGTGCAGACAGATATTTCAGGGTGGTTATCTCTCCAATTCCCTATTCCTTAAAGGAAGTTGTATTTCTAATTTGTGGCGTGAAGACCTTTTGCTTACCCTGTTAGATTAAATCACAGGCCCCCTTATCAGTGCAGAGCAGAGAGAAAGCTTGCAAATAGAATGTAGGCATTACCTGTGAGCAGCATGAAAACTGAACCGAAACCCGTGCATCACTGCAAGTAACACTCATTGTTGGTTGCAGCGTTTCTCTAATTGCTTAGAATAATTATGCCTTATCCAAACTAGGAATTTAGCAACATCACACTCATCTTTAAAGAACTCATAGAAGAAAGCCATTTACACTGAAATCTTTGTTGTGTTTAAAGAAATAAAAAGGACAAGGGTAGGAGATTGAATCATCTCTCATAGCCAACAGCTTTTTACCCATGCTGTTTTTCCCCTAAAGATTTGATGAGGTCTAATGAAAATTAATATCCCTGAACAAGTTCCCACATTGTGTGTGTTGTCTCTTAACACAGACTCCCAGAGTCACTGCATGGGGCAATGCAGGTGGCAAGATGTAGTGAAAAAGAATGGACTTTTTTGGCCAGTTTGATTTGAATTCCTGTTCCATACGTCTTTCCTGGTTCTTTTTCAGGTGACCTTAAGGATAACAGAACTTTTCCTTACATTATCTTCTGAAAAAATAGTCGTCTTAGAGTTTCTTGCTTTTTTTGTTTAAACATATGTAAAGTGACCATTTATGTTTTGACAGGGAATAAGGGCTAACTGTATCTTTGTTTTCTGGCTTTTATTTCCTTCTTTAAAAACCTGTGCATGGAGAGACCTGCTTTGTGAACTGGTAGCTGCCTTGTGCTTTATAGTGCAATGGGAATCTGTGAGACATTTCTGAAGTATACTTTGTACCAGAGCCTCTATATTCCTCAAGACAAAGTCAACCTAGGCTCAGAATAGCAAGGGCTCCTGTCGCTACAACCATATGTGCTGATATTGAAGGCAAACCAAAGACAGAGCAGGTTGTGCTAATCATAATATAAACACCTGAGAGAATGTAGGTTAGTTTTGGTCAGAACTGAAATTCCTAGTTGCCCGCAGGCCTCCTGAAAGGAGAAGGGGATTATCAAATCTTCTCCAAAGATAAAAAAGAAAGTCAAGTGTGGGGTACCTGAGCTAATTACCTAAAAAAAATAAAAAATAAAAAAATAAAAACCTGCTGGGGTCTCAATCAAGTGTTTTCTTTTCTATTTTTTTTTTTAAGATTTATTTTTTATTTATTTCTCTCCCCTTCCCCATCCCCAGTTGTCAGTTCCGTGTGTCCATTTGTGACTGCTTCTGTCCTTATCAGTAGCACTGGGAATCTGTGTTTCTTTTTGTTGCATCATCTTGTTGTGTCAGCTCTCCGTGTGTGCAGCGCCATTCCTGGGCTGGCTGCACTTTCTTTTGTGCTGGGCGGCTCTCCTTACGGGGTGCATTCCTTGCGTGTGGGGCTCCCCTGCATGGGGGACACCCTTGCATGGCAAGGCACTCCTGTGCATCAGCGCTGGGCATGGGCCAGCTCCACACGGGTCAAGGAGGCCCGGGATTTGAATCGCAAACCTCTCATGTGGTAGGTGGGCACCTTATCCATTGGGCCAAGTCTGCTTCCCTCAAGTGTTTTCTGATGAGCAGTCAGTGCAACAGCTCTAATCTAATAAACTGATGAGCAGGAGTAGAGCGAATGAGAGCCATTAGAAAGGGGGGCAGCCTTGCTTTTGTCCTACGGCCACTGCTCGGGCTTCTTAGTGTGGATGACCTGGTTGGCATAACACTGGGAGACAGCTCTGCCAAAATGGAAATACCCTTGAAAATCCTACAAATTGCAGGGCATGGTCAATATGGCACTCTGAAAACTTCTTGGGAGATTTAAACAAAGGGTAGCCAAATGATTTGAGGTAACCTATGCAGGTGTTCCACTTAGGAGAGCAAGGGGCCACCCTGGACAGCTTTAGTTTGCTGCACTGGTTTGTCCTGCATTACATTCCTGGGGCAATTATTAAGTTTCTGCCTTCAGCAACTTCTATGCTCTGCTTGGTGAAGGCTGGGTTTGGACTCTAAACCACAGTTCTGCTTTGCCAGCCGACTTCTTGGTAGGCTCTGCCAGTAGGAGTTGTGGGAGGGAGATGGTAAGGCTGTAAGAAATGAGTGGACTTGCTCATTGCTATTGGTTTCCTGCATGCTTCCTTCTACTTCCTGTTCAGTTGTAGTTTTTTCATCACGCGCAGATATAGGAATCTTGAGGGCGTCGCAAGGAAACTGCCACCAGCTAGCCAGTATTCCCTCCTCAGAGGACAGGATTCCAAGCACACAGAGCCTCTCCTTGGTGTCCAGGGATACCTGCTGCAGCCTAGCTAGAGTCCTTTCTCTGGAGCTCTGAATCTTAACTTCCAGGAGCACCTTCTCTATGCTTCTGTTGTTTAATAAATCCAGTCTCCTGCCTTTTTTCCCAGCCTGATACATGGTAGCTGCCACTAGCAAATACTACCTTAGAATTCTTTCTACCTTTTGAATTGCCTAGTTAATAACTTTGAACAGAGACGAAAATCATTTATAGTAAATTCATTCCATTAAAATTACAGCTGTGATTCCTATCTCCCCTGACAACTGTAAAAATTGGTCCCAGAAACAGACTGGTAGAGACAGAATTTGGGGATTGGCTTAGTCATATCTTGGAGTCTGAATGCAGAGCCGAGCTCTTTGCCGTTGGGAATGGGACACTAGTGGTGCAGGAACATCAAATTATCACCTGGGCTTAATGGTGATGCTTTGTCTCTTGAATATTTCTGCCTCTTGATGGGACCCTAAATGACACAGCTCAGCTTTTTGTCTTCTGATAGAAATTTTTGCCTGCCTACAACTTTCCATTACTATGAGAATAAAAGCCAAGCTTCTTCCCATGGTCTTTAATTCCCCACCGTGTCTGGTCCCTTTCCAACATCATCTCCTTGTCTCCCCTTGCTCACAAACCTCCAGTCCATCTTCCGATCCTCAGAGGAGGAAACTCCATTGCACCTAAGGACTTTGCTATAGTGGCTCCCTTCCACCTGCCATGCTCTTCATCCAGATCTTTGCATGATTGGCTCCTTCTCATTATTTAGGGTGTAGCGCAAATGTCAGTTTCTTAGAATGTCCTTTCCTGGCCAGACAGCTACTGAGACTATCTGGTAAATGTGGCCAGTGTCTTGATATTTGAGTATCACTCTAATTAATATCCATCATATTTCAAATGGATTGCATACAGGGGAATATATAATTGTATATAATCCTTTAAATAATCAAAATTCAGCTGCTTAGTTTCAACTAAGCATACTTTTTGTTTGTTTGTTTTTTTCTTTGCAAGTAGAAACATACTTTTTTTGTCTTGGACAAGGAACCAATAGTTATCATGAAATCAATAATGCCTGTCAGATCTTTATGATCTTAACTTATGTCTACCTGTTTTCCCTCGGTCATTCTCCCAAAACAGAAATGTGTGCATTAGAAACGCTCATTGCATAGATAAATGTGCAGGTTAGCATTGGTGAGAATTCTATTAGAATTGTGAGCTCTCAAAAGTAGACTGAAGAATTAGAAGTGATCAAGTAACTGAGCAAAGCATGGAAAATTAGGCTATTAGACAATCAAAGTTGAGAGGGGGCCTTGAAATGATAAATGGCTAACATAAAACACTTGAAATTAACTACTTATCTTCATAACAGGCAAATATAGGAAAATAGATGAATTTGTAAGTGCCCTTTTAATACTAGGCATGAGGAGAAATTTGCCGACTCATGGATTAATATTAACAAGAGCGGGGAAGAAATTTTAAGTTAGAGTCTCTCCTTGTCTCTTATTCCTGTCAGCTCCTGACACCTTCTGGAAGCCCCCAGCACTCTCCCAGAAATCCCTGGCAGCCCTTAGAGACATTCTCATACACCAGGTATCACAAGGGGTGAAAGCACTTGGAATCTTGCAATTGACACAGCTGGGCACAGCTGGGAGCAACAAAAGCAGGGAGAAACAAGGGAAGGTTGGCACTAAGGAAAGGAAGACACAGCTTTCTTGGCAGGTACTAGTCAGATGATACTTGGTAAGAGATTTCTTATTCATTCACTGAGTCCAGGTGCTCAGCCGGGCTGCCATTGGTTCTGGCAAGAAGCCAAAATGAAATGCCAGGTGAGAAATTTGTTAAGTTTTGCAAGACTTTTACAGCATCAGGCTGTGGTTTGCTTTTCCTGCAGCTCCTGTCTCAACTTAGAATATGTTAGAGACATGTTACATTAACACAGATGTTCAAACTTCTTGGATTAGAATGTCATTTTGTTTATATGAAAGAACATAGGTCATTTCAGTGATGTATATTAAAATGTTAATAGGACATTTAAAAAGCAAGCCTTACTCTCTATCCCTCATTCCCCAACACCATGCATATATATATATATATATGTAATTTAATTATCTTAAAGCAACCCAGTGCACTCCATATCAGCTACTCTGCTTAGGAAATTAGTGGTGAACTATTTATTTCTTACATTAATATGGAACAAATTTAAACCAAGATAACAGATAGTCTGACTGAATTGGATTAGAATCGGGTAGAAAAAAAAAACCAAAACACTTCTGAGAGAAAATACCCCTGAGCAAAAAGAGACAGCAGATATTTTAAGTGTTTCATAAAATCATGGAGATTTGGATCTCCACTAAGCTTATTTCTTGCTTACATTATTCTGTCCTTTTCAAAAAGTAAAAAAGAAAACAACATTTCAAAAAAATAACATGCACAGGAAAGACACAGAGGAAGGACAAGAGTAAGAAAGATTGTGATCATCTCAGGCTATCTCGGAGTTACGTTTTCTCTTTGTTCTTCAAAGCTTGTATACGTGTACTTACAAGCTGACTAGAGACTTGAAAATTTAGGAATGCTTAAGACATCCAAGTTTTTTTCCTGAGGTAAGAAGATGGATCTTTTATTTATATGAAAAGAAACATGTCATGTCTTACAATCCAAACAGCAAAATCAAACTCAATCAACAGAATCTTTTATATAGATTAATATAGTTTAGTTTATCTAGTTGTTAAACAAATAGTTCAACTTTCTTCTTGTTTAAGACAGTTAAAATAATACATATAACAAAGCAGATGCAGGATATTTAAATAGAGAAGAAAAAGGAAACAGAAGGAAATGGCAGGTAAAATTTAAGGTGCGTCAGCAATTAAGTTTAATGTAAAATTGGCTTGCTACTTAAATCTAACTATATTAGATGGAAAGCAAAGTTGGTTTCAAGCTTTCTGGCAACCAACAGGCAGAAAGTAAAATTGTTTGCATGGTTCAGAGTGGCCAAAAGATTTAAAATAAACTAGTATTTCAGTGCACTTTTACATGGTATTAAAAGAAGACACAATTTCTCCCACATGTTCTTCAGGAGACAATATCCCATAACATAATAAGCGACACTTTTACTCTAAAAACAGGATGAGTTTCAAAGAACTGTTTCTCCTGCTGCCTCTCAATGTAGGCTAGCAGCCATCCTGCCAATTATGAGCACATTAAAGTACTGCACATTTGGAAGGGAGAATTTGAGGTTGAGTGCTATGATGCAGCAAAAGAATGAGATTCTGAGGAACCGACTCAGATCAGAGATAGATTTAGACCAGCTGTTCTTGCTCTGACTGTACATTAGATACATGTGAGTTACTTAAAAATGTACTGATGAGTACTCCATTCCAGACAAATTAAATCATAACCCATGCAATTGAACACCACAAAAAGGTATCAAAAATTTTTCTCAGAAGAGTCTTATGTGTTCCCCGCAATGTTTGAGGAGAATGGGTGAAATTAATAGCCTTTGGTCAGTGCCCCCAAGCAGTGTTTTTAGCCAAGTTTTAGAAACTGAGCCATGCTGAGTCTGAAATTTTGTTCTATGAAACAAACTTCAATAAATAAAGAGCCATGGGTTAGAATGGTTCACACTACTGAGGAATGCAGTCTTCTAAAATTTGATGAACACACTGTTGTAGAATTTGGAAGAGGTTTAATTATTTGCGTATAGAGAGACCAGGACTCAGGAATGATTTTGAGAAGGAAAAATGGTTTATTGACGGCCGGCTGGACTCGGGAGCTTTCTGTTTCAATCCCGAGCCCCAAACAAGACTTTCAAGTTTCTTTTATATAGAGAGGAAAGGTTAAATGGTTCCTTTGTTTCAGTTCTCAATAGGCTTGAATTAGCATATATCTTCCACATCTTAGGTAAGCTCTTAGCATGGACTTCATACATTCTAGAAAAGCTTTTAGCATATTTGGTTTGCATTTCCCTTGAATACTTAAAGTTTATAGACCTTGCATTGTTAAACTGTTTCCTGGGACTGGAGTCATTGCCATGGTCACCAAGGACAGGACTACAGCCCCCCACCATCTCACACCCACAAGTCAGACAGCTTAGGTTATCTCTGAAGAGACAAAGAGCCTCCCACCCATAGCTCACATCAACACAAGGATACTATTTTCCCAGAGAGACACAGTTCTTTTGTGCAGAGAGAGCACCTATAGAAAAAGTCAAATTTCTCTTCTGGAAATTATTTGTAATAACAACTATTGAATGAATAGTTTCTGGTTTCCTTTACTTCAGGAGAGCTCTTTCCTATTCATAAAGCACTTTAACATATATCTTATCAGTTGAGACTTATGAGAACATTTTGAAGTAGATATATTATTACTTCCATTTTATCAATTATTTAGGTGAGTTGCCAATAATGATTTACCCAAGAACACAGAGATAGACCAAGAACTAGAACTCACCTCTGTCGACTTCTAATTAAGAACTCACTGAAATGTCTATTTTAACCCTAATTGCAAACTTTCAAAACTTTTTCTACTAGATCAATTCCAATGAGAATGCTAAAGAAAGACAAAAACAAAGCAAATATCTTTTGATATCATATCCTCTTTCAGCATCTGTCCCATTTTTCTGTTCCCCTTTCATGAAGAAATTCATAAGAAATTTTATCCATATTACTTGCCTCCACATTCTCACCTTTCATTCTCTATTCATCATACCCGAGTTAGGCTTTTGTCCCCAGTACTGCACTGAATGGGTCTGGAAAAATCACCGTGATAGCCAGCTTCCAAAATAGCCCCCATGGTCTTTCCCTTCTGCCCTTGAGTGGGTCTCCTTGTCTCTTCCTACATTGTACCACTGTTAATATGTGTGACCAATAGCACACAGCAGAAGTGATGGAATGCCACTTCTGAGATTTCCATTTTGAGCATATGTGTTCTCACTTTCTTTCTCAGATTGCTCTGAGGGAAGCCAGGTGCCATGTCATAATAACACTCAGGCAGCTTATGGAAAACTGCCCACATGGTGAGGATCTGAAGATTCAGGTCAAGAGCCAGCCAGGAACTGTAGCCTGCCCATGGGCCTATGAGTGAACATGAAATCAGAGCTTCCCCTGAGAGTTTTCAGATGACTGCCACCCCAAGCAACATCTAGAATGCAGGCTTGTGACCCTGAGCTTTGAGCCAGAACCATCCAGCTGAACCACTCCAAGATTCCTGACCCTGAGAAACTGTGTAAAATAATAAATGTTAATTTTTAAGGCTACCATTTTTTGAGGCAATTTGTCATGCATCAAGAGATAGCTAAGACAGTCACCAACATCTTCAAGCTTACAAAATGCAATGATCATTTGTCTTCAGCAATATTAGAAATAGTTGATCTCTCTTTACTTGAAACACTTTCATCCTTTGGATTTTAGGACACCACAATATCCTGGTTTTCCTTCTTCCACACTCATTTGTCCTTACTCTTCATTGCTACCACCTCCTCCCCTCACCCTATAAAATCAGAATGTTTAAGTTCTTAATTTTAAAATCTCTTCTTGGTCTACATTCTCTTCATTGAAGACAAAATTCAGCCTTAACATTTCATAACATCTCAGTTCTATAGACTTCTGAATTCATACCTCCAGGCCTGGCTTCACTGAGTTATATACTTAACTGTCACCACAGAGTCTCCTGTTGCCAATTAAAAAATATATTTAAAATAAAATGATTTTCCTCTCATATCTATTTTTCTATCCAGGATTTTCATTTTCCATCTCAGTGAATGACACTGGCATTCAACCGACTGGTCAGGCCAAATATCTGGAAGAGATTTTTGATCCTGCTCCTCTTCCTCCTCCTCCTTCTCTTCTGTAGCAGTTTGATATTATTTTTGACATTCAAAAAGAAATATAGATTATGTTTGTGAACTGGTTGGTTCCTCTGCTGTGATAACTCTTTGATTGTATTAGATTCAGCTGAGACATCTGATTAAATTATGTTAAGATTAGGGCTCTGATCCAACCACATCATTAGAATGTGACTCAGCATCTCAGCATCAAGTTGCACAGACTCTCACACAGAAGTAAAGACACGGAGAAGGAGAACACAGAGAAGCAGACACAGGAGAAAAGAAAGAAGGTTCCATTAGACACAGCAGAGGCCCGTGGAAGAAAGATGAACCTCATAGCGTACAGTTGCAGCTAAGCCCTGGGAAAAAAATGAGCTCCAGGGAGAAAGACAAGCCCTCCAGCCTACAGCTGAGATAAGAAGAAGCTGGGACCATGGAGACTTAGAAGGGAGAGGAAGGCTGAACATTCACAGAGACTGACAGCCATTTTTTCCAATATATGGCAACAAACTTTAATGAGGGAAGTAACTTACTCTTTTATGGCCTTGTGACTATAAGCTTCTACCCCAAATAAATACCCTTTATAAAAGCCAACAGGCTTCTGGTACTTTGCATCAGCACCCCTTTGGCTGGCTAATATATCCTTCTCCTCTATCTCCTCCTCCTTCTCCTCCTCCTCCTTCTTGTCTCTGTCTTTCTCTCTCTTAGCTAGCATCTATTATCATCCATTGGAACTATTATTCCATTTTACTGACAAACATGGTGCTGGATAGTTTCATAGTCATTTTTGTTTGGTCTCAGCCCTTTAATTCATTTGTCCATTAATTTTTATTCAACAAATATTACTACTTTGCGTCTTCACAGAACCTATTCTATGCAAGGCACTGTTCTAGCAAATAAAAGAACAAGCAATCCAATTTTAAAAATGGGCAAAAACTTAGACAGTCCTCCAAAGAGGAAATAGAAATGGTGAAAAAACACATGAAAAAAATGTTCAGTATCACAAGCTATTAGGTAAATGCAAATCAAAACTCAATGAGATATTATCTCACACTTCATAGAAAGGCCATTATTTAAAATAAAACAGAAAACAACAAATGCTGGAGAGTATGTGGAGAAATAGGAACATTTCTTCACTGTTGTGGGAATGTAGAATGGTGTGGCCACGATGGGATTTTGTCAGAAGGGAAATTTAGGGACATAAATATCAATTGAAAGAAAGCTAAAAATAATCTAGGGACTAAGTAACAGTGAATCTGGAGGATGAGAATTGTAGTTAATAGTACAATAAAAATTCTTTTATTCATGTATGAACAAAGCAAATGTATGTCACTATTGCAAGGTGGTAAGAATATGGAGATGCATGGGAAAAATACAATTAATGTAAATTATGGGCTATAGTTAGCAGCAATATTGTAATATTCTTGCATCAATGTAAAAAAATAATACCAAATGAACAGTAAGTGTCAGTAATATGGTGGTATCAGATTTTTTCTTTTGGACTAAGAAAAATGTTCAAAGGTTTACTGGAGTGATGATTACACAACTCTGTGATGAAAGTAAGAGCCACTAGGTGTACACTTGGGATAGAATGTACAATGCATGGGACTATATAACACAGTGAACTATGTGGTAGAAGATGGACTGTGGTTAACCATACAAATATGAGTGTTCTTTCAAGAACTATAACAAATGTACAATACTAATACATAGTGTTAATGATAGGAGATGTATGGAAAAAATATACCAAGTATACACAAAGGACCATAGTTAGTAGTAATAGTCTGATGATGTTCTTTCATAATCTGTAACAAACGTTCCACAATAATGTAAGGTGGCGGAGAGGTAATACATGGGAATTCTGCACATTATGCATGATTGTTTTGTAAGCTCACAACTTCTCTAATAAGAAATAAATTGCTTCTGTATGCATATAAGTCAATATTCCAGAATTAGAGTGATATAATTCAGGTTCTTATCTCAGAACATTTAGTAAAGGGGTCATGACTTGTAAGTGCCAGACAAGAAAGATAAAGGAGGATCATATGTCTGGTTTAAAGTGATAAGGTGGAATATGGTTTGTGACAAAATAGATCCAAGGTTGCCATTCGTTTTGCCTTAAAAAAAAGTCCAGAAGTATGGTTTTTAATGAGGAGTTAACTTATTTTTAAGTGCTCCCTAAAGCACTGTTGTGTAAGTGAACTTTTGATGAAGTTGTGGATTTTTTTGCAGGTACACTTTCTTTCAAAAATGCAATTTTTTCCTTATTTCAAACATAAAAAGTGTACATTTATTGTAGAAAATATGAAAATCTAAAGTGTCCAAGGCAGGATATAGAAAACAGCCATAATCCTACTACTCAGAGATAATTGATATTAACATTTTGGTATAATAATGTTCCCAGTATTTTGCCTATATGTTTATTGTATATATTCACAGTATACATTATCTATCTATATCTAGTCCCACAAATACGATATACTTTGTTCTATATATGTAATATAGAAGAGACTACAATTTTAGTTAATGTGTTTTCCTTTAAAATTCAAATGGGAAGAGTACTTTCCTGTTTTTACATATTCATACATTCCTTCCATGATTATTTATTGAGCATCTTGAATGTATCAAGAATATAATACAACATGGCATTATTTAATTAATCCCTTATTGTAGTACATATAAATCCTTTCAGTATTTTGCCACTACAAATGCTGATGCAATGAACATTGCTTCACATAAAACATTGTGAAATGTGTAATTTTGAAAAGCTCCATCACTGTTTATTTAGAAATATGCAGTTTTTAAAGATGGGGAAAAAAAGAACATTAAGGAGAATCTTCTGGCATTATGAAATTTTGGAATTTACCTCAATAAAACAATTCTGATGGTCACTTTAAAAACATGTCATAGAATCATCTTACAAGTAGAATTGACATTGATGTATACAACCTTCCTCCATGGTCCATGTATTTTTAAGAAAAGGAATGATGACCAAGGAAATGGCTCTTTCCAGTGGAGACCCAGGCTTTCTAAGACCCATGCAGTCAGACGCACATGGATGAGAACTCTGTCACCTGATTTACAACCGTAAGAGTTCTTTGAATCAGAAGGCATCTAAAGAGCTCATAACTCTGCACAGTTGAGAGCGAAGAGGAGATAAAGAACAAACTGTGCTTCAAAACCTGGTTGGGTAGACCCTGAGTTAGTTCCTTTTGTCTTTAGCCTAGTCTACTGCCAGAATTCTGGGCTGGATTTAATCAAATCAAAACAATGCCAAATAATTGTAAACAAAATAACAGCCACTCCTACTTTCAAGAATTAATATAGGCTGGATTGTCTGCTAGGTTTTAAGTAAACATTTAATTTGCTCAACAAACCTATTGGATAGATACTCAAAGTAAACCACCCCCAAATCCTCAATATTTAGGAAAGGACAAACATAAGGGGGGAAAGCAACTATGGACTTAAGCAGACATTATTATTCAGGCAAGGGAAGAACTTGTATCTCTGATATAAAGGCAATGACCACCTGAGGTTCTGAGGGGAGGGAGAGGGAGGAAGAGGTGCAACATGGGGCACTTTGGGGACATTGGAATGGTCCTGCATGGTATCACAATGATGAATACAGGCCATTATACATTTTGTGAAAACCTATAAAATTGTGCAGTGCAAAGTGTAAACTATAGTCCATGGTTAGCAGCAATGCTTCAATATGTGTTCATCAATTGTAACAAATGTACCACGTTATTGAAAGATGTTGTTAATGGAGGAAAGTGGGGGAGGGAGAGGAGGTGGGGTATATGGGAATCCCTTACATTTTTGATGTAACGTTTACGTAATTTGAAGTTTCTTTAAAAATAAGAGAATTTTTTTAAAAAGTGACTTTCTTAAGGCCATAGTGTTAGGTAGTATAGGTGAGATCTGCCTGATTCTGAAGTGAGACTCTTAAAAACTACCCATCTGTGTTAGGGTTGTTGCATTGCACAATTCCAGGGGACTCTATCCACTTCTAGCTATCACAGGGGAACTTGAGTTCTGCAAAATTAATTTAGTGAGTTGCAACTTGCATTAAAAATGCAAAATAGAAAATAGCTTAAGTGCATCACATACAGTAAAGTAGCATGTAGCAGTTTCTATAAAACTTTCGTCTTTTGTTTTGGTGTGTGTGTTTGTATGTGTGTGTCTGTGTAACAGCATCATGCAATAGCTGAGAGTTCAGACTCTAGAGTCAGACTATATGGGTCTCAATCCTGTATCTGCTGCCATTTGCCAAATGCAAAATCTTGTATGACTTACTTTATCTCTCTATGCCTGAGATTCCTAACCCACGAATTAGAATGAATAACAGTAACTGCCTCATGAGGTTATTGAGAAAATTCAAGGAGTTACTGCATGTAAAGCGCTTAGTTTGGTGTCTGGTGCATAGCAAATACTCATATGTATTAATAATAATTATCAATACTATTTTTTACTTCTACTATTACTGGTGTTATGTTAAGTGTGCATGCTAGATCATGATTTAAGATGTTTTTCTTATTATAGGTCATGGGTGGAAAATTGAAAGCCATTGCACAAGACTATTCAGCCTCCCTTATATAAGCAGGTCCTACTGAATTTGCAAAGAGCCCATTACTCTATGAAAATACACTATTAACTTTAACTCCAATCTTGAAGGCACAGAGAGATTAAGTAATTCTACTTTGGTTATCCAGTATAGGGCAAGAGGAGGTGAAAACAGTACTACTCAGGTACATGGAATAATTAGTATGGCTACCATTGGAATAAAAAAGAACCCTACAGTGAGTGTAACCAAAAGTGGCAATAGAATTGAAGGGGCAATGCAGAGCCTTTAAGTCTGTGTTCTCTACCCTCATCAAAACAGAATCCCTAATTTTAATGATAGAGTTGTATAGATGCTTTCTGGGAATGTGACATATAAACGGAATCTAGCAAAACTGCCCTTTCCATGTCTGAGAAGTTAGAGGAATCTCCCCAGCCACTGTCAGACTTGATGAACTCAGTTTAGTATGAGGCAATGAATAAATACTGCCTTTGAAATATGGAGACCTGGCTGGATTCACAGCTCTAACATTTACTAGATGTGTGAGTATGGGTAGGTCATATAGTTCATACATCTTCTTAGATATATTATTTTTACTCTCTGTAAAAGTGTGTTATACTGTTCCCTTTCCTATCATCCTTAAAGGGAAGTCATGAGGATCGAATGAGATAAAATATTTGAAAATATTTAATATTCTTCAATTCTGAATATTCCTCTGTGACAACATGGATTGAAAGTCACACTGAAATCTTGATCACAATGTAGCGATTCCTTATACAGACCCCACCTGTCTCTCCACCTCTCACTGCTTTCACTGCCTTCTCCTTTCTATTCAATACTCCAGCTTTGTGTGCATGCATGTCTGTATGTGTATTAATAAAATGTCATATTCTCTTTCAGTCTCATTTTTCATGGCCACTTTTCTATCTGCTTAGAACATTTACCCAGCCCTACCTTGTCATCATGCCGCTTCATCCTCTCTTAACTCAAATTACATATTAACTTTTCCTGGAAGCATTTTATTTCTCAAGTCCATATCATGTATCCCATTGCAGAATCCCTGTATTTCCCTTGTTATATGACATTACACTCACTTCTGATTCTAGTAATGTCTGATTTGTCACTGATGTATTCCCACTACTTTTCAGTATCTGGAACATCATAGTTGCTCAATAAATACATACTGATTTTAAAAATTATTGTTGATATCTTGACTGATGGGGGCTAAATCCAGGAACAGATTGTCATGCAATCAGGTGTCAAGGTGCCAATTTGGACAATTAGCCAAACTGAAGGTAACAATCAAAACTTTATTCACTTAACTGCAGCAAGAGGGAAAAGAAAAAGGCATTGGGTTTCCATGTTCCATTTTTCATAACAGCATCAGGTGAGGGTCAGATGGCATGCAGTGGAGAGAGGGAACCATCTCACTTCTGAACAGCCCCAAATGAAATTATTCTGCCTTTTTATGGACTCAATGGCTGAGGAGAGGGAAAGGGTGAAGGGCTAGGAGTGAAAAGTATTGCGTCAAAGTGGAGAAAAGTGCCTCAGTTAAGGCCGCTGACAAGGAGATCTCTGAATGGAGGTTAGAAATGCAAATATGTGTATGAATATGAGTGGCCTAGGGTGGGGATGGATGGGGACCTGAGTCTTTGACTACAGCTCCCTGAGAAAACTGGAGCACCCTGGCTGTGTACAAAGTCTGGTATTTGGAGGGTAACTTTCTCCAGTCCAGAGGCCTTCCAGGTAAAGCCTATGGTCAAACCTGAGGATCTCAAATAGAATTTTGTCCTGGAACCAGAATCCTCAACTCCACACTTGACCCTTCAGGACTCAAATGAGAAGCATAGGCTACTCCATCATGAACTCTAATGAACTCAAGATTGAGGAACTCTAATCATAAATGCTTAACCAGGGCAGCAGACTTGGCCCAGTGGTTAGGGCATCCGTCTACCACATGGGAGGTCTGCAGTTCAAACCCAGGGCCTCCTTGACCCATGTGGAGCTGGCCCATGTGCAGTGCTGATGCACAAGGAGGGCGTAAGGGAGCCCCCCGTGCAAGGAGTGCACCCCATAAGGAGAGCTGCCCAGTGTGAAAGAAAGAGCAGCCTGCCAGGAATGGCACCGCCCACATGGAGAGCTGACGCAGCAAGATGACACAACAAAAAGAGACACAGATTCCCGTGCTGCTGACAACAACAGAAGCGGACAAAGGAGAAGATGAAGCAAATAGACACAGAGAACAGACAACAGGGGTGGGGGAGGGAGAAGGGGAGATAAATAAATAAATAAGTACATCTTAAAAAAAAATGTTTAATCAGTTTAAAGAAATAGTGGAAAATTCAAAGCCCCTTCAAGCAGCACAATCAACCTTCCCTAGTAGAGTGAACATAGCCATGAACCCCAACTGGAGTCACGACAGGAAAATATGTCCCATAGTCTAGAAGGGTCTATATTAGAGATCCAGGAAGCCTTCTGTCTAAGCCTTATAATGAACTGTTCTTTCTTTGCTACTTTCATTAGTCCAGGTGTAACACAAGGTGTTGGAAAACACACAGATCCCTCCTTGGTTAGGGGGCAGGAAGTTGAGGGTAAAGTGATTATCCAAAACGACTTGGTTCAAATAGTTGAGGCTAGTATGCTGTGCCTCCAAAGTTGAAGTAGTAACATTAATGACCTCAGTGAGGGTCAAGGATAGGTTGCACACAACTTTTTCTAATTAGATGACTGCAACAGTGGGAAAAACCACTCAGAGTATATGCGTTTACAGAGTTGATAACATCACCTGGCAACTTCCCTGAGTAAATAGAAATTTCCTGGTTTTGGAGTCCCTGAGTGAGAGGGTAGTATGACGTCTTCAATGGGGGAAGGGCTGTTTTAAATTCTTGTAAGTCTTTCACCAACACCTCCACATGCATTTTACATTGGTAGGAGAAAACCAGGTGAAAGACTAGTTTTCACAAAAAAAGTTATACCTGAAGGGGGCATACATAGTGTTCAGAATGTAAGAACAATTAACTACCATGAGGGTCAACCAGCTAGGGGTCCTCCCTGCTGGGAAGGGTCCCTGAGTAGAACTGAAGGATGTATATACAGTAGAGGAAAATTTAGGGGACGAGAAGTCTACCACCTTCATAGTCAAAATATAGTGGGTCCAGATTAATAAAGGTGAATAAGTTTGGGATACTTGAGCTGTCAGAAAAGTTCATAGTCAAGAGAATGTCCATTTGCATTATTCAGAAGCACAGCTATCTAATGTTTATTTGAAGAATATAATAGTTGGTGACATATTCAACAGCTCCACAAATTCAGGGCAATGACAATTGCCTGGAACACATATACTAATAAATTTAGTGAAAGAGGAGTTATACAGGATACTAAGTGGGAGAGAAAGAAGAGAGGTTGGATTTCTTCTACCTTTCCCCATATCTGAGGTCTTGGGTCTAAAGGGACTCATAGCCTATCAGTCAAGGGGATTCCTTCCTATTGACTAAAATGTAGAAGTCTGCCCTATACTATGCCAAGGGTATGGGTAGTGTCCTTGATCCAATCACCAGAGTGGTGAGCTCAAATCTTCTGGCTTGGACTTTCTCCCACCCCTTGCTGTTTAACAGCCATCTTGATCTTTGGGAAGGGATGGAAGGCCTTTGCAAGATTTTCAATGAAGACCAAGGTATCAATAATCATACAAGAAGGGTATACAATTGAAGGAAGGGGGCAGAAAGCCTGGTCAAATATGTGGCCCAAATTAGAAGTATACTTTTGGGGAATTACAGCATTTAAACCCTGGAGTATTTGTCTTCTGAGATACGTAGTCCAGACTGGCATTATCTAGCCCTTCCTATCAGTCACATTAAAATGCAAACCACCTGAGTTAGAAGTCATATAATGCTTCGAGAGTCAATCATATGCCCCATGAATGGATCTGTTGATGTGTAATTTGGACTGCAAATCCAAGATCATTGTCCAATGCAATATGCTCAGGGAACCCAAATAAGAAACACATATGGCCTTGTAGGGCCTTATAGTGTAGGCTCCATCAAGGGCATTATGGGGATCAATAGGCTAAATCTGGAGAAAATTTCAATTATATTCAGGACCCAGTTGAATACTCTAGATGGAACTAGAGGCTCAGTATGATCTATCTCCCAAGAATACCCTGGCTTATTGGCTCTAGAGATCTGTTCCTGAGTGGTAATTTTAGCCTTGGCTAGGGCCTGACAGATAGAAGAAATTTTCCATGCCGTTTTGGCATCTTATGATAATAATATCAGTTTGTGTATGTAGGCCCTGTCTAAAACAGTGTCTGAATTTCTATGGGCTGTAGTCTCAGGGATACAGGAGGGGATGGGTTGCACATCTGCTTATTCTATGATAGAGAACAAAACAGTCTCCACATTTAGCTGACATGCAAAGTGTGCTCATTGGTTATGTTTCCTTTTGTTAGCATAAGGGCATTTTTAGCGAGCATTCACATGGGTAACAAAAAATTTATTAGGAACAGAGATGATTTTTATCTAACTCTCTCATCCCACAGGGGTCTTGTTTTATATGCCAGTCTGAGACTTGCTAGTAACCTGACGAAATGGTCATGCCCTTAGCAACAACCCATTGGTTAGGAATGCTCAGTGTCCATATGCCCCACTAAGATGGCCCTAAATTCAGTAATTCTTGTCAGGGATTAGGGTCGAAGCCAAGCAGGACTGCCCAGAGACAATATCTCTATACCACTAATACATTCAGTTGTGAGGGTCATAAGAATGAAACTTTATAGGAGCCTAAGAGGACCTGCCCATATAGATAGGCCTGGGCAAGGGTCCTGGTGGTGGTAGTCTCAAGGCCAAAATGAAAAAGCATTATCTGTTTCCCCCTCATCTTGGTACCAAGGGTTGCAGGAATCATAATCACCTGTGCACTGATTCCAAGAAATTCAATTCTTCCTATCTTTTCATTGAACCTTATCCTAGACATAGGGCCTATGGTGTCCCCTTGGCTAGATACTTAATCTTGTTCACTTTTGAAAACCCAATGGTCTCCCACTTATCCCCAGGTTGGAAGGGGTGGAAGGACTAGTTCTTTGTCAATCACAGGGGCCGTCACCTTGGAGTCCCCGAGCCAGGTTGCCACTGGGCCTCCCATGGGTTGGTATCTGGCCATGGGGTTGGTATCTGGCCATGAGTTTTCTTGGATAGAGGAATTGGGCTAGGCTGATAACTGTGCCCAGGTTAGGATCCCCAAGGGTGGTATAGGAAGTGCAAATTTAGTTGAAGCCTAGATTCTGTGGGAGCAAAGGGCCTAGAAGGCTGCTGCCAGGCAGCTCTGATGCCTTCCTTATGCTTGCTGCAACAAGGAGCAGTGGCAGAGTTGGGGCATAGGGATCCCAGATGCCACCTTTATGCTACTTTCTCCCAGCTGGTCAGTTTTTGAGATGGGAGTTTCTGGGTGTGAAGAGACATCTCTGTGACACCATGGAACCCAAGTGAGAGCAGCACAGTCCAGTTGGGCTGCTGGGCAACATAGAACCAGTGTCACCTAGCTGCCCAGGGCTAGCACTGCTGCCCTACTCTTGGCGGTAATCACTGTCAGGGCACTGTGAAAGAGCGGATCTGTAGTACTTTGCCCTTCAAGCCTCCACCCTTCCTCACTCAATTTAATAAGATTACTTCATTTATCATGGAAGTAAAGTAATCAAATTTCTGAGGTCTTTTTGACTATTGGGCAAAGTGATCCTGAAGATTCTTCTCTCCTTCTCACTGATAGCAGGAGTTGCAACAAGTCAATGCACAGCAGGGTAGTTACTGGCACCAGGGACCAGCTTAGAGTTAACAACAGAAATTGGGTACAACTCAGCTTCTGCCTCTGAGAGTCTCTGGTTCCATTGTCAGAAGACCATGAGCCATGGTTAGGGGACTGCTCCCCTAGCTTGCTTAGAACCCTATTGTTAGATTTCTAATTTGAGCCATTGAGTAAGTTTAGCCAGGAGTGTAAGAAGCTGAATCTCTGGACTGACCATGTGATAGCCAGGCCCTGAGCCTCAACAGACTTGCAACCCCTACACTCTGGGCTATTGGACTTAGCCCACTCAGCTAACATGGAGGTGAAGAAGGTCAACCACCACACCAGGAAGCCAAGAGTGCCTACAACTGAAAGCAGGAGAATTGCATCCAGCAACCATGTGGAATCTAAGCCCCCTCTTGATATAGAGGTGGAGTGGACACAACCATTCTTAGGTCCACAGGGTGGAGGAATAGAGTGTGGATTAGAGTGGACTTACTGATATTCTATTCATGAACTATTGTGATTAGTAATTGAAGAAAATGTGGCCTTGGTGTGGAGAAAGTGGCCACGGTGGCTGCTGGGGGTAGGGAGTGGGAGGAAGAGATGTGATGTGGGGGCATTTTCTGGGGTTGGAGTTGTCCTGGATGGTGCTGCAGGGACAGTTACCAGACATTGTATGTCCTGCCATGGCCCACTGGCTGGACTGTGGGAGAGTGTGGGCTATGATGTGGACCATTGACCATGAGGTGCAGCGGTGCTCAGAGATGTATTCACCAAACGCAATGAATGTCTCATGATGATGGAGGAGGTTGTTGTTATGGGGGGAGGAGTGTGGTGAGGGGGGTGGGGAGTATTTGGGGACCTCATTCTTTTAATTAATTAATTAATTAAAAAAATAAATAAAGACAAAAAAAAAAAAAGAAGTTAAATAGAAGGACCAATGGTCCCCCTTGGAATTAAACAGTTTCTATAAACTTTGCCGGCACTCCCCAAGGCTTCTTGGCATGGCTCTGGAATGCCTTATGGAGCCTGCTAGCACTTCCCAAGATCCATTAGTGAAATACCCCACCAACCTCTTAAGGCTTTTGCTCTTCCAGGAGGACATTGTACTCAATTAGCCATCCTGATCCCTGTACCAATTTGTTGAGCTGCCAGGTGTTGAGGTGGTCAGTCAGGCGATGAGGCAAACTGAAAATAATGATCATGACTTTATTCACTTACAATGGTAGCACAGGCAGGAGGCAAAAGAAAATACAGTGCTTGCTTCAGCATTACATGTACTAAAATTAGAATGATACAGAGAAGATTAGCATGACTCCTGCACAAGGATGACATGGAAATTTGTGAAGCATTCCATATTTCTATGGGTGCCCCAGAAGGAGAAGAGAAGGGATAGGAGCAGAGGAGTATTTGAAGAAGTAGTGGTAGAAAATTTCCCAACCCTATTGACAGACATAGATATCTACATCCAAAAATCATAACCATACTCCATCCAAATAAATCTGAATAGACTTACTCTGAGATACATACTAATCAGAATGTCAAATGTCAAAGGTAAAGAGAATTCTGAGAGCAGCAAGAAAAAAACGATGCACCACATACAAGGGATATCCAATAAGATTAAGTGCTGATTTCTCATCAGAAACTGTGGAGACAAGAAGACAGTGGTATGATATATTTAAGATACTGTAAGAGAGAAACTGTGAAACAAGAATCTTATGTTCAGCAAGATTGTCTTTCAAAAATGAGGGTGAGATTAGAATATTCACAGATTAATAGAAACTGAGAGAGTTTGTAACTAAGAGACCAGCTTAGCAGGAAATAGTAAAGGTAGTGCTACAGCCTAAAAAGAAAGCACAGCAGACAGAGGCTTGGAAGAGAGTCTAGAAATGAAGATTATATCAGTAAAAATAAAAGGGTAAAAGGAATGGTGAAAATAGGATATGGCAGATAAAACCCAAAGATCAAAATGGGTGAAGATCAATTAACCAGGAAGAAATAACAATTGTAAATATATATGCACGTAACAATTGGGGCAACCTAACCAGGATGCCCCAAATTACATGAGGCAAACACTGACAAAACTGAAGGTAGAAATAGATGTCTCTACAATAACAGTTGGAGACTTCAATATATCACTTTCATCATTGGACAGATCATCCGGGCAGTGGATCAATAAAGGAACAGAGAATTTGAATAATATGATAAGTGAACTAAACCTAATAGACATACACAGAACATTGCACCCTCAAACAGCAGGATATACAAAGTTCTCAAGGGTTCATGAATCTTTCTCCAGGATAGAACATATGTTGGGTCACAAATCAGAGCTCAAGATTTAAAAATATCTAAATTATACAAAACACTTTCTCTGATCATAAAGGAATAAAGCTGGAAATCAACACCAGGCAGAAAAAGGAAAAATTCACAAACATGAATGTTAAACAATGCACTCAATAATGAGTAGGTCAAAGAAGAAAAATGAATGAATGAGTGAAAATGAGAACCCAACATATCAGCACCTATGGGATGCAATAAGGCATGTTAAGAAGGAACTTTATAGCTCTCAATGCTTATGTTATAAAGAAGACCTAAAATCAATGACTTAACTACATAGCTGAAGAAACTAGAAAAAGAACAGCAAACTATTCCCAAAAGCAAGCAGAAGGAATGAAATAACAAAGACCAGAGGAGAACAACAATAACAAAAAACAACAGAGAATTAACAAAACAAAAGTTGGTTCTTCAAGCAGACTAACAAAATTGACCAATCTTAGGTAGACTTACAAAAAAAAAGAAAGAAGATGCAAATAAATAAAATTAGAAATGAAAATTGAGAGTTACTACTGACCCCACAGAAATAAAGGAGATCATAAGAGCATACTATTATATAAACAACTGTATGCCAACAAACTAGATAATGTAGATGAAATGGAAAAATTCCTAGGAACATACCAACAACCTACATGATCCTAGGAAAAATAGAAGACTTCAGGAAACCAATCACAAGTGAAGAGATGGAAACAGTCGCCAAACAACACCCCAAAATGAAGGGCCCAGGACCAAATGGCTTCACAGGTGAATTTTGCTGTGCATTTAAAGAAGATTTAATTTCAATCTTACTTAAACTCTTCCAAAAAATTGTATGAGAAAGACCATTACCAAATTCATTCTATGAAACCAATATCACCCAAATGCAAAGGCCAGATAAAGATACTATGAAAAAAGAAAATTACAGACCATTTCCCTAATGAATACAGATGCAAAATTTCTAAACAAAATGCTTGCTAATCAAATCCAACAACACAATAAAAGAATTATTCATCATGAGCAAGTGGGTTTTATACCAGGCATGCAAGGGTAATTCAACACAAGAAAATCAATCAGCATAATACACATTAATAAATCAAAGAATAAAAATCATATATCCTCTCTATTGACATGGAAAAGGCATTTGACAAAATTCAACATCTTTTCTTGATAAAAATACTCCAAAATATAGGAATTGAAGGAAACTTCCTTGAAATGATAAAAGGCATATATGAAAACACCCCACAGCTAACATTGTATTCAATGGTGAAAGACTGAAAGCTTTCCTGCTGAGATCAGGAACAAGATAAGGATGCTCACTGTCACTGTTGTTATTCAATATTGTGCTAGAGGTTCTAGCTAAAGCAATTAAGTAAGAAAAAGAAATAAAACATGTCTAAATTGGAAAGGAAGAAGTAAAACTTATACCATTCACAGATGTTATGATCCTTTACCTAGAAAGCCCCAAAAAATCCACAACAAAGCCTAGAGCTAATGAATGATTTCAGCAGAGTGGCAGGATACAACATTAATATGCAAAAATCGTGTATAGTGTTTCTATACACTAGTAATGAGCAATCTGAGAGGGAAGTCAGGAAAAAATTCCATTTACAATAACAACTAACATAATAAAATAGAAGTAAATTTAACCAAGGACATAAAACGTGTGTCTTCAGAAAACTATAATGTATTCCTTAAAGATATCAAAGAAGACCTAAATAAATAGAAGAACATTTCATGTTCATGAATTGGACAAATAAACGTCAGTTCTATTCAAATTGATATACAGATTCAGTACAAACCAGATAAAAATCCCAACAGCCTTTTTTAAAGAAATGGAAAAAACAATTACTAAATTTATTTGGAAGGGAAAGATACCCTGAATAACCAGAAACATCTTAAAAAGGAAGAAAAAAGTTGGAGAACGTTTGCTCCAGACCTCAAATCCTATTACCTACATACAGTGGTAAAAACAGCATAATACTGTCATAAAGATAGACATATAGACCAATGGAACTGAAATGATGGTTCAGAAACAGACCCTCACATATATGGTTAAGTGATTTTTGACAAGGCTGTCAAGCCCACCCAAGTGGGCCAGAATGGTCTATTAAACAAATGGTGCTGGGAAACCTGGATATTAATATCCAAAATTAAGAAAGATGACCCCTATCTCACATCATAAACAAATTAACTCAAAATGGATCAAAGACCTAAATATAAAAGCAAGAATCACAAAATACCTAGAAGAAAATACAGGGAAATATCTTCAAGGCCTGGTGGTAGGTGGTGCATTATTAAGCCTTACACTGAAAGCACAAGCAACGAAAGAAAAAATGGATAAACAGGACCTCCTTTAACTTCAAACTTAAACACTTGTGATTCAAGGAAATTGTTAAGAAGGTGAAAATGTATCCCACTCAATGAGAGAAAATACTTGGAAACCACATATCCCACAAGAGTTTGATTTCCATGCTATATAAAGAGATCATACAACTCAACAATAAAAAAGCAATCCAATATAAAAATGGGCAAAAGACTAAGACAGTTCTCCCAAGAAGAAATAAAAATGGTGAAAAAGCACATGAAAAAAATGTTCCATATCACTATTAATGAAATACAAATCAAAATACAATGAGATATCATCTCACACCTCAAAGGAAGGTCATTATTTAAAAAAAAAATAGAAAAGAACAAGTGCTGGAGAGGATGTGGAGAAATAGGAATACTCCTTTACTTTTGGTGGGGTTGTAGATTGGTGCAGCCCCTGTGGAAGACAGTTTGGTGATTCCTCAGTAACCTAATATAGAACTGCCATATGATCCGACAATCCCTTTACTAGGAAAATATCCAGAAGAATTGAAAACAGTGATGTGAACAGAAATTTGCACACCAATGTTCGTAGCAGCATTATTAACAATTGCCAAAAGATGGAAATAACCCAAGTGTCCATCAACCAATGAATGGATAAACAAAATGTGGTATTACATATGATGGAGTACTATGCTGCTTTAAGAAGAAATGAAATTGGGGCATGTATGATAACATCGATGACCTTGAAGATATTATGCTGAGTGAAATAAGCCAGATGCAAAAGGACCAATATTGAATGGTCTCACTAATATGAACTAAATATGAAGAAAAAATGCGTGAAGTTAAAACCTAGAATATAGGCTACTAGGAGATAGGATGAGGGCTGAGAAGGGGTAGTGATGCTTAATGTATGTAGAATTTTTATTAACTTGACCATAAAAATGTAGCAATTTATAACATTCATGGTAACGCATTATAGTGAGAATAACTAACACAGCTGGTTGATAAATGGGATTGTGGCTGAAAGGGGTAGCCTAGGGACGTAAATGTCAATTGAAAGAAAGCTAGAGAATAATCTAGGGACTGAATAACATAGTGAACCTGGAAGTGGATGAGGACTGTGGTTAATTGTACAAGTACAAGTACAAGAATGTTCTTCTAAAAACTAAAACAAATGTATATCACTATTACAAGGTGGTAAGAATATAGAGATGAGATGCATGGGAAAAATGCAATCGATGTAAATTATGGACTATAGTTAATAGCAAAATTGCAATATTCTTGCATTGATATCAAAGAAGGTACTGTGTTAATAATGCAGATATGGGAAAAATATACCAAATGTACACTATAGACCACAGTTAGTGGTGATAGTCTGATGATACTCTCTCATAATCTGTAACAAATGTTCCGTAACAATGTAAAGTGTTGGTAAAGGGGTGATGTATGAGAATTCTGCGCATTATGTGTGATTGTCTTATAAATTTACAACTTCTTTTATAGAAATATATATATATTTGTATTTCTATAAATACAGTGGGCTCCCTAGTGTTCCAATTGTCTTCACAGAACAGCAGCAAGTGGGGATCAGATGATTCATGCATTTGAATATCTGACCAAATGCCAAATGCATGCTCAGATGATTCAGATGAATCATCTCACTGCTGAGGGGCCGTGAACAAAATGCTTCTGACTTTTTACAGATCTGGGAGAATGACAGGGGAAGGGGGTAGAGGGCAAGGATTGGAAAAGTACTGAGTCAGAACAGAGCAAAGTGCCTTTGTGAGATCCCTGGCAAAGAGGCCTCCAAGTGCAGGCACCTGGGCTAGGAACACAGCCTAGGAGAGGAGCATTTCTGGCCGGAGAGGGTTGGGGGGGTGAATCCTTGACTGTAACTCCCTCCAGGAAACTGTAATACACTGGCTCTCATCAAGTCTGCTGTGGGGAGGACAGCTTCCCCCATGAAATCGGCCAGGCAAAGCTTTGTAATTGTTATGGTTGTGCCTGAAGGACCACACACAGGATTTTGGCTTGAAGCTGGATGCCTCCCAAGTAATATTAGTGGATCCAGATAAATGAAGAGACAAGGATGAATATGTGAGGGAATTAATTGCTGCAAACAGATCCAGATCCAGAGGCAAATGAGGTCCTGCCCCCATTTGATAACTCCTTTTCCTATTCAAAGCAATTCCAATGTAAAATTCTGAGAAATGTCCCTGTCCCTTTATTTATGCTTCACTGAGATTTGGACAAGCAGACATGGATGGGTCAGGAGGGCTAATATCAGGAACGAGGACCAGGGGGACCCAAGGAGGCTCAGACCGGACAGAAACATTCAAGGGCAAGCAAGACAAATATGTATATATCAGGAAACCCCAAATGAGGAATTTGCAGTTGTCTTTTTAAAAAATTTTCTTTAATTTTTTAATTTTAGGAGGTACTGGTGATTTAACCTGGGACCTTTTACATGGGAAGCAGCACTCAACCACTGAGCTACACCCTCTCCTCTTTGAAGTTGTCTTTTTAATTTATCTTATGTTCTTCCCATCACTGACTCCTTAGGAATATGGCTCATGAGTCCTAACCCACTTCACTCTTCTATCAGTTGACTAAAAGTCTGCATTAGAAGGATGCTGCACCAGACAGCAATTCTCACAGTGATGCCCAGAGCCTACACCAGATGTTCCAGAATGAATATGTGCCAGTCATTATAAATTCAACAGACAAGGGGGATGGCCCAGGAAGAAAAAAGTGAAAGAGATGTTTGACAATTTACTGAGATATGAGTTCTAGCACCTCGGTTTTTTAATTTTAAAAGAGCTGTCTAATGTGCTGCGTGAATGTAAATTGCACTTCCTTTTTTAAGTTTCTCTTAACTCATCTGCTACTGGTCTCAGCATCCCAGGAGGAGAGAAATAACTTTATTTTTGCTGCCTCAGGTATTCTTCCTATAAATAGTTGGAGAAAAATGGGGAAAGGAAATGTTATTTTCTTTATGAAGCTATCATGGGATTTGTAGCCATATAACCAAAGAACTAAGTGACAGGAAGTTGGGGAATACGAAACCAAATCTGCAACCAAATGAAGGTTCTCAAGAGGGATTTTAAAATGAGAGTGATTGAGAAGATAAAGATTGACGAAGAATATCAGCTTCTGACTTTGTACTGCTCTGATCATCTTTCTTATCAATTATTTACAGAAGGAAAATCTACATTAAAATTAATCATGAAATTCTGAATTGCTCCTTTACATTAATAATGAAACAAATCCACCAAATGCAGACACCTATAACAGAATATGAAATAATGCTTAACGCACAAAGGGAAAGTCCTATTTAAGTGAAACACCAAGAAGCTAATTATTGTACTGTCATGACGGCTAGAGTCTGTGAGCCACAATGGCAATGGCATCCCTTACCTGACAAAAAATTGTTCATTTCTGTTTCGTTCGCAGATGATACATTTAAAACTACATTCAGAGCTACCTCAGCTCTGGGGGACCAGGGAGCTTGAGAGTTATTTGAACCATAGTGAATAGTCCAATTAGATGCACAGGCAAGACCGCTCAGCCCAGAAACCTGGAGTAGCAGATGTGAAATCTCAGATGGACTGCTTCCCCTTCCCACCTCTTATCATCATCTAGGATGCACTTTACAAACTTTTCCAGGTCTCCCATCTGAAGTCATTCTTTAACATCTCTGGTCACAGAATCATCTGTTTTCAATTTCTACAGTGTATTATTCTTTCTTCCAACATTTGGTTATCGGTATCTTGGAGTCTTAGCTACTGCTGGAGTTAGATTTTCCCATTTCATCCCAGAATGCATTTGATATTGTTACTGCACTTGAGTTTTTTCCTCCAGATTAAGGCAGATTTCCAATCCTCTTGATTGGCTTGAAATTAGAGATTTTATGTGACTCTGGAAAAGGGCTTGAGGGTATCAGGGTCCATGGTAACACTGACCTTCAGTTTACGAGGATTTAAGAACTTGGAGGATTAAAAGAAAGAGGCAGGACGGCATGTCAGCAAAGAATAGAGTTTCATGTGAGACCAGAGATTGAGCTTGGTTTTAATCACTTACTACTTAAACAATTTTGAACCACACATTTAATTACACTGAGTCTGAGTTTCCTCCTATGTAAAATGGGGAGAATAACTCAACCTCATGAGACTTGTCTGAATTGCTGAACACCAAGTATTTTGAGTGTTGTAAGTAGCTACCCATTGCCTGAGAGATTGTACTGCATAGGAGGTAAGAACATGGGCCCTGTGTTGAATCCTGCCACTTCCTAGGGTGTCCTTAACACTTCAGTGACTTAGTTTTCTCATTTCCAAAATAGAAATAATTATAGCATTTCAGACTCTACCATGGGAGTTAGATGTATTCTCCACTGTATAGTGCTTAGGACAGTGTTAGTAAGTAAGCACCAAATAAATGTTGGTGATTATTACTTTAGGAAATAAATATGGAACATCACGGTTGTGTTACTCCTAGGTAAGTGCATAAACATAGGATAAGTTCTCAGTAGATGCTGTTACCACTGCTGCTACTACTAGTCTAATAATGTTAATAAGAGATAGGTTAACAGTACAGGTTGCTACCCACAGAGTCATATTTACTATCCTTTCCCCACTAGTGAACAGAGCCTTAAGAATTCTGGATTTTTATAAATTAAATGTTTGACTTGATCAATAATTTTAAAATACCCATGGTAGGCCTGTTATTAAATACTTTCTGTCCTGTGCTATGAATCATGCACCTGCTGCCATGATGGAGCCAGAAGACTTAAAATGCCCTAATAATTCATTCAGGGTTAAAAAATGTAAGCTCAATGGAGAACTGAGGAAGAATATTGAATGGTTTATCTAAATCCAGAAGTACATGAAATTAAATATCTAACTCTAATCAGCAACCAAATGTTTAGTGATGGGAATCCCATGAAACAGAGAAAAAAATGGCAGGGATAGAATAATTCAGGTTCTTCTACAAGTCATGGCCTTTATGGCAAACACGATGGCCAACAGGCTGATCTTTGATTAAGTAGCAAGAGTTCCCTTAAATCTCTTGTGGCTGAAGTTCCCCTGCATTCACATTTCTGTGCTACAGATTGTAAGCTGGGGGTAGGGGGCAGCAGCGTGGAAGAGGATTCACATCTGTATATTAACCAGGAACAAGGCCAAAGGTGCCACAAACCCTTTTTTGGGAGTTAGGAAAGAAATTCTCTGCAAGAATCGTGTAAATCTGGTCCAAAAATTCATCCTTGTCTTTGCAGGCTATGTTGTCTCACAGTACGTTGCCTCAGCAGAGACTTTGCAAGACTCATGGCCAAGTGGCTAAGGAAGACCCCTCCTTCTGTCTTAATCCTCTTTTCTCCTACAGACCTTCTGTTGGGCAGATTGGAACAAGGAAAGTCAAAGGTAAGGGCCAGATACAGAGGTGAAGGCTCCCGGGTGCTCCCCTCTGATGTTGCTAGGTTATGACTCTTGATAGTAACTTAGAGCACAAACTTCCGATACGTGTGTTCTGAGATGGTATTAGGTGTTATGTGACAAAGAGAGATTTCCCTGGTCCAGTGGTCCTATAAGTTTTGGAAGTACTGGGTTATACAAGGTTAAATAGGTCTTTTAATCATAATGTATTGACAAGTATTATATTTTAATCTTCTAAAAAACTCAGTCTGTCACTTGCCCAGTGCATCCATCAGGTCCCTTGCAATAATATCTGGAGAACTGTGCTGAGAAACCATACCTCAGAAGAGTCCAGTAGAAGCAGGAGGGGATAGGGAATTCATCTTCCTGTCTTTCTACTGTCTCCTGCCACCTATTGGTCAAAATTCTCCCCACAAGGAATTAACTGCCTGGCATTTCAGAGTTGTCTCATCAAGCCAGATGGAACATGTTAGTCAGATCCCATACCCTGTGGTGTGGTATGACTGGGGTATTTGGCGGCTCTGGTTTGCAACTGGCTGTCTTAGGCCTCTGAACAGCGTGGCTAATATGCAGCACCCTCTTTTGAGTCACAGGGGCAGCCAAGAAACAGCCAAAGGCCTGGGAGGGAGAAACATGAGGCTGGGCAAGAGGGTTTGAAAAAGTGCATGAGTATGTCCTATCGTTTGATTCTCTTTTCATTTCTGACATTTGCTAGAGGCCTAGCGTAAAGCACAACCAGTGGCAAGAGAACTGCATGGGGGCCCACAAAAAGTGGAAAAATGCCAAATGCATGCTCTTGCTCTCAAGGATTTGTAGGTCAGGATATAATATTGAGCTCTAGAAACCACCAGAGAAGACTAAGAAAAACAAAGACTTAGCAAAGAAGATTAAAATTGGTTCTGGGCGGTGGACTTGGTCCATTCAATTGGAATCATTTCACACATGTGTACAATAAAAGCTGTTTTCCCACATTTTCTAATGAAAGCAGTTTTGATACCTGCTTCTTGTAACAGCTGAAAAATACAACTGGTAATTTTATTTGAGATTGCAGATTTTCCTTCCAGATGATTCTTTCTAGCTGCATTTCCTGCTGTAATCTGGTCCTTAGACTGTAGGACGACTTTTCCTAGACTATCTAACAATTCATAGACTTCTTTTGTTTTACCCTCATAGAGCTTTCTACCAACTCTTGGTACCTCAGCTGTTGCCATTATGTTGCATGGTCTGGGAATAACAACCACACTAGGAATAGAGGTAGGGGGAAGCAGACTTGGCCCAATGGTTAGGGCGTCCGTCTACCACATGGGAGGTCTGCGGTTCAAACCCTGGGCCTCCTTGACCCGTGTGGAGATGGCCTGTGCGCAGTGCTGATGCGCGCAAGGAGTGCTGTGCCACGCAGGGTTGTCCCCCGCATAGGGGAGCCCCACACGCAAGGAGTGCACCTGGTAAGAACTGCTCAGTGCAAAAGAAAGCACAGCATGAAAGAAAGTGCAGCCTGCCCAGTAATGGTGCCGCACACACGGAGAGCTGACACAACAAGATGATGCAACAAAAAGAAACACTAATTCCCAAGCCGCTGACAACAACAAAAGCGAACAAAGAACTCACAGCAAATAGACACAGAGAACAGACAACCAGGGTGGGGGGGAGGAGGGGAGATAAATAATTAAATAAATCTTTTTAAAAAATTGGTTCTGGATTATGTGTTCTGAAAATACAAAGTAAAGGGCAGTTCTGTAGGAATTCAGAAAAAACAAAGATCTAGTATTGATCTACACAGAAGACCTTGGATGAAATATGGAAGTCAGATTAACTAGGTCGTGGGGTCTTATGAAAGAAGAGTGAAATCCAAAGCTAAAAGTGAACATCGTTTATAACAAACTTAAGTTTCTTTCTCTGAGTCAGAAATAAGACTACATCCTCTCAGCTCTCATACATCCTGGGTATACCAGGATTTTTAAATCTCAAGGAGGCCTTCTTTGACACCTCTGCTTAAAATTGCAACCTTCCTACCCTAGAATTGCTTTACTTCTCCCCTAGCATTTATCACTTGCACTATATGATACAACTTAGTTATTTTAGTATTATTTTTCTGTCCCCATGCCAGAACATAAAATTCATGAAGGCAGGGTTTAGGGGCTACTTCCTTACAGCTCTAGTACTTCCTATTTTCAAAACTTAGAAAGTACCTTGTACAAAGCAGGTACTCTATAAGTACTTAATGAATCATGAATTAAATAAAATTTGGTTAACTGCATGTCTGTCTGCTATCATGCAAGCTTCTGAAAACAGGGACTATTAATTCTATTAGTATCATTTTTTAGTCCTTAGTACTGAACACAGACCCTTAATGACTATTTTGGACATGAATAATGGGGAAATTCTTAGTAGACTTTAAGAAGTTGCCACATAGAAACATAGTTTGGAAGGATTGGTTCCAAAGGAGGTGAGTGAGACACAAAGGAGGAAAGAAATCTTTGTTGAATCAGTATCAGAGGGTTCAGGTAACTTGTCTACAGTTATACGGCTAGCGAGTGGCAAAGACCTTACTCTTTCCAGTATGCCACTGAATCCAGTATGTACTTACTCTAAGCCAAATTTTCCTTTCGAACAAAATCATCCCAAAGATAAAATATCCATCAGTTTGCCTTAACATTTAGATCACTTGTAGATTTTATCTTTCCAGTGAAGGATGTCAATTGTGTATTCAGACAAATCTTTTAATTTTCACTAGATGAAAGTTGAATTCTCTTAAACACTCATTTATTTTTCACTTTTTCTTGCTTATTCATCACCATCAAGAATATATCCTCAATTATTTGCATATTTATTTATGCAAATAAATAAAACTAAACCATCATCTTTATTTAATTTACAAAATCTTGTGGGATCCGGTAGCAAGCAGAAGTGTGCAATTAATCATAGAACACCTCCATCAGCAGCATATGGGCTTCAGGATGGTTCATTAATGTTTTTCTTTGCTTTCTATAGGTTAATGTACAGCAATCACTTTGTGGGAAACCTGACTTGGCAAAATGAAGGTCTTTTTATAATCCCAACAGATCTTTGAAGTTTTCTCTGTTACTGTGTAGTTTACTTAATCAAGAATGAAACAGGCTTTGGTGCTGAATTAGAGAATGCTATACTTGGGTATTTTTCTTTTTTGAATGAGACATAAAAAGTACTTTCCTTCTCCAACACTCTCTCCCCAGATACAACAATCATAGCCACAAAAAGGAAGCCCTGAGCAATCAGGTCTATGTGCCTGAGAATTACATCACATAATCCCTTAATACAATGGAAGCAGAAATACATGTAGACAGAGTGACTCGATCATGATCAAGGCAGCTATACAGAAGGAAGGTATGAAAAAAAGGGAGAAGGGCTTTTAATGACACAGGAAACAGCTGAGATCTAACCAGAACATCTCCCTGGAGAAAAAATAATTGGAATTAAAGGCCATCTGCACGATCATTGATTGGAGAAAAGGAGTGAAATTCAATTTAGTTTTACATGATGCACATGGAAGCAAAAGCATTGTGAAGAAGCACCTCATTAATAATATGAATGGAAACCACCCAACTATATAATTATCTAGATTTTCATAGAATTAGTGGAGGGGATAATCAAGTGCCTGATTTTGTGATTGGGGATTTATATTCTCCATGACATTGTCTTTTTCTCACAATAGGCTTAGTTAAGGCATTAGTTGGTGGACTATGTCAGGGAGTTGATTATCTCAGAGCAGTTGGACGCTGAGTCGGAGTGAAAACAGCAGACCTGAAAATGCACCAAAGTCTTTTAAGGAAAGTTGAGAAGCACTGACATCTAAAAGGAAGATTGAGATTGCAAAAAGAGGACTATGAAACAAAACCCCAGAAACATTTGGAAATAGATTAAAAATAGCAAATACAACAAAAACAATAAGCATTTTTTCATGCCAGTCATTATGTTAAATACTTACATAAATTAGCACATTTTAATTCTCTGAAGAAATGTATGAGTTTAGGGTTGATGAATTTGCAGCTGAAGAAATCAGGATTAGAGATGCTGAACAACTTGCCTAAAGGTCATGCAGCTTTTAAGTAGGAAAACTAAGATTCTTATCTAGATCTGATTCATATAAAAGTGTATACTCTCTGTCACTATTTTTAAAATTCTCTCTCAAGCCAAGAGAGTCCTGGGTAATTGCCTTGAATGCTACTTACATGACTATGGCTATCTTAATTTGGGAATAGGTAAATTGAGATGGATAGATTAGTCTGCCTTAAAGATACAATGTTAAAGTCCACAAATATAAAGATGTTTATAAATGGGCATCCAGAAGTTAGAAGTTGTGAGTTATTATCTCAGTTCTCTGACAAATGTGAAATTTGGGGAATATCATTTCCTCTTTCTAGGCCTTAATTTCCCCAAGTTTGATATAATGGGATTGAATTTGCTTATTTATAAGGACCTTTCCTGGATATTTTATGATTTCTCCCTGTGCATTTCTGTGGTTTATGTCTCTCAAATCTAGCTCCCAGATCGTTAGAGCCTAATTGGGTTATGGATAGTTCAGATGACTTGAATTATGCCACACTTATTGTATACATTGTTATATGTATTATGTAAATAATAAATGATAATATTTATTAATGTCTTAATACGTATAAGGTTCTGTTCTAAGTGCTTTATTTAATTTTTTCAATAAAACTATGTTCTGGGTTCTATTTTTATCCATGTTACAAGTGAGGAAACTGAACATACAAAGTTTGAGTAAATTTCCCAAGGTCACATAGCTAACAGTGGTAAACACCAGGATTTAAACCTAGATGTTTTAATTTGAGATTTTGTGCTCTTAATTATACTATATTGTTACCTCAGTAATCATCAGATGGTTGCAGCCCATATCTTTCTGCAGGATAATTGCGAATTCTAGTGAAGCCTAGAACATAGAAAACGGGCTGGGATGCAATTTGGTTTATAGCGTTGGCAAAAGCATATCCTGAAATATTTTTGAGGACTGAGTTTAAGAAGTGAATCAAATTTCTTTTGTATAAACTGAATCCAGTTGAAACCATATGCCAAAGATATTAACATGGCACTTCTCTAACTAGAATTTTCTTCAGTGGCAAAATGTTTAGCAGTAAGTAATACTCATGAATATAGACATAAAAACCCTCAAATACTAGAAAATTGAGTCCAGCAATGTATAAGAAGAATTATACACCATGACAAAGTATGATTTATCTCAGGAATGCAAGGCTGGTTAAATATCAGAAAACCAATTAATGCATAACCGTATCAATAGATTAAAGGAAAAAACTGCATTATTGCCTAAATAGATGCAGAGAAAGTATTTGACAAAATTCAACACCCATTCATAATAATAAAAAATAAAATAAAATAAAATAGGAGTAGAAGGAAACTACCATAACCTGACAAAGGATACTATTAAGAAAACCATAACTAATACCATGTTTAATGGTAAAAGACTGTTTTACCATTTAAATAAGGAGGTTCACTCACATAAATTCTTCTTCTTTTTTTCTTTGTTTTTAAATGAACTTTAGATCATATAAATGATGCATTGAAAATATAGGGAACTCCCATATACCCTCCCCCCACACACACACACTTTTCACCATCAACAACATCTTTCATTAGTGTGGTACATGTGTTAAAATTGATGAATACATATTGAAACATTGCTACTCATCATGGGCTATAATTTATTTTATGTTTTACACTTTGCATCACACGATTTTACTGGTTTTAGCAAAATGCATAATGGTTTGTACCTGTCATTGCAATATCATGCAGAACAATTCAATATTCCCCAAAGTGTCCCATGTTACAATAATTCTTCCCTCTCCCTTCCCTTAGAACTTCTGGTGGTCACTGTCTTTATATCAGTGTTGCAAGTTCTTCCATTATTAGAATGTCTACTTTAGTCCATAGTTGCATTCCCCTGTTATGTTTGTTCATTCCTCTATCTTGAGGAAAGCTTCTGATTGAGAGGGGGCTTAGAACCCATGGGGCAGATAGATGGGATCTTTTTGCTTGCAGTTGTAGATACTGTCTGTTTCTCATCATCCTTTTGTTAGTTGCCCTGGGTAAGTTTGATGAACTATTGAAAGTTGTACAGGAGGTTCTAGCCAGGGCAATTAGGCAAGAAAATGAAATGAAAGGCATCCACTTTAAAAAGAAAGAAGTGAAATTATATTTTCAGATGACATGATCTTGTATATGTAATCAAAAATCTAAGGAATGCAGTGAAAATTATTATAATGATTAGATGAGTTCAGCAACATTGCAGGATACAAGACTAACATACAAAAACCAATTTTTATAGACTAGCAGTGAGCTAACTGAACATGAAATTAAGAAAACAGTAGAATAACATACTTATAAGTAAACAAAAAAGTGCAAAATGTATACTCTGAATCCTGTAAAACATTGAGGAAGGAAATTAAAGAAGTCGTAAATAAATAGAAATTCCATGTTCATGGATCAAAATACTTAATATTGTCAAGATGGCAATGCTCCCCAAATTGATCACAGGTTCAATGCAATCTCTCTCAAAATTTCATCTGATGTGTCTACAGAAATTAAGAAGCTATTTCTAAAATTTATATGGTAATGCAAGAGAAAGAAAAGCCAAAACCATCTTGTAAAATAAGATCAAATTTGGAGGACTCATACTTTCTGACTTCAAAACTTATTATAAAGTCACAATAATCAAGGCAATGTGCTCCTGGCTTAAGTATACACCTACAGATTGGTGAAATGGGATTCTACTATAGAACTATTGTGATTCTAGCAATGGAAGAAAGTGTATATTTGATGTGGAGACAGTTGCCATGGTAATTGCTGAGGGCAGGGAAAGGGAAGAAGATATATGATATGAGGGCATTTTGGGGACTTGGAGTTGTCCTAAATTATATTGCAGGGACAGATGCTGGACATTATATGTCCTGCCATAATCCACTGAATGTACTGGGGGAGACTATAAACTACAATGTAGACTATAATCCATGTAGTGCAGCAGGGTTCCAAAATGTATTCACCAAATGCGATGAATGTGCCACAATGATGAAAGAAGTTGTTGATGTGGGAGGAGTGGGGTGGGGTGGGGTGTGGGGTGCATGGGAACCTCATATATTTTTTAATGTAACATTTTTTTGTGATTTATGTGTCTTTAAAAAAAGGCAATTAAATAAAAGAAAAAAATTACATTTATGGTCAGCTGATTTTTCAGCAAGAGTGCTAAGACAATTCAGTGGACAAAAAAAAATTATGCTTTTCAACATATGATGCTGTGATAATTAAATATCAGCACATAAAAGAATAATGGTTACCTGCATCTCATACCACCTACAAAAATTAATTTATAATGGATTAAAGACCTAAATGAAAGAGCTAACAGTATAAATCATTAAAGAAAACATAGATGTAAATCTTTATGATTTATGTTAGGCAATTGTCTCTTAGATATTACCAAAAGCACAAACAACAAAAGAAAACTTAGATGAATGAAATCAACAAAATTAAAAATTAATTAATATTTTGTACTTGAAAGCACACCATCCAAAAAGTGAATAGATAACCCACAGAATAGAAGGTTTTTTTTTTTAAATGGTATATAAGATTAGAGGTTTGTGTTTAGAATATATAAAAAACTATTATAAATAAAAAATAAAAAGATAACATAAAAAATGCACATAGGATTTTAATACACATTTCCCCAAAGAAAATACACAAATGGCCAAAAAGCATATGTAAAGACACACAACATCACTAGCCATGAAGGATATACAAATCAAAACCAAGTAGTTATATCCAATAGGATGGCTATTATACAAAATCGAAATAATAATGTTTGGGTGACAATGTAGAGAAATTGGAAGTGCACTGCTGGAAGAATATAAAGTGATGCAGCTGCTTTGGAAAGCAGTTTGACAGTTCTTCAAATCATTAAACATAGAATTACCATGTGATCAACAATTCTCCTTAGAAAAATACCCAAGAGTAATGAAAGCACTTTTTTTTGGGTGGGGGGGTAGTATATGGATACTTTTTTTTTTTTTTTAAAGTTAATAGATTACATTTCTAAACAGAAAACTCTAACAGAGTTAAGAATTAACAAATAATCTTGATTATAAAATCATTATATAGATGTCTTTATATTATAAAATAGCAAAATGTTAATATCTGAAATTGCTGAAACTGCCTGGATGTAGCCTAGACCTGCTATTGTGTTGGTCACCCTAAACAGGTCTCATCCCTGTTTATGGTTGTTCTAGACTTAGCCTCACCCTTGTGTATGCTTACTGTTGTGATGGTAACTCTGGACTGGCCTTATTCTTGTTTATGGTTATACCAAAACTAGGCTCACCCTTGCATGTGCTTAATATTGTGATGGTAACTACTCCAATCTCCTGTTTAATATCCATATGGAAAAACTTGAGACAGACCACTACTCTGTTTCAGAAACTTTATCTCCACTAATAATTGCAATATTGTGATTCACCCTGGTTTCATGACCACCCCCATCTTGTTCAGTCCCTTCAATACTTATTAATGAAGAAATCTGTGTCAACTCCATCCCAGTTACTCAATAGAATCCCAGTGTTGTAAAATATTAGATTTTCTGCATATTCAGAAGGCAGTCTTATGCCATTAAGCCATTGTTCTCCTTTGCTTGCACAACCAAATAAGCTCTTTCTCTCTTTGAAACCCATGTGTCTCAGGAATTGACTTTTAATGTGCATGGAGGGGAATGAACCTGCTTTTGTTCAGTATCCCCTGGACATGAGTGTTCATAGTATTTATTCTTAATAGCCAAAATTGGAAGCAGCTCAAATGTACTCAACTGATGAATGAATAAATAAAATGTGGTAAATCCATAGAAAGGAATTTGGCAATAAAAATATATTGAGTACAGGAGGAATTGTGGGAAGGTGTTGGCAGATTATATAGGCAGAGCTCAACTCTCTCTCAAAAACAATTTGCAAAGACCCAAAAGCTGGCTGAGGTACCTGCTTTGGAGGTCAGCAGACAAGGCCAGTGCTTCACAATTCCCAGGAGGGTGAAGGACAGAGAGACAAAGAATCTGAAACCACAAATGTGAGCTACCAAACCCCCACCAAGGCCAGGAAAGGCTCCTCTCCCCCACCCCAATATATTAAGTTGGGGTAAATCCATGGCTCACTGCAGCTGACTGTCACCCATTACAAGGGAAAAGAGAGGGGGAGTCAAGGGGCTTTTCTTCAGTGATTCAGCTAGCAGAGCCTGCTTTGAATCTTGGCTCTGACCAGATGAAAATACAGGAAAATGGAGAGACACTGCCACAGAAAGGTGCACTAACAAGCACCATCTGTTGGCCAGTCTAGAAATTGCATGAAGAAAAAATTGCTGTTGGTACTTGTCCTCTAACCCCTGGGAGAAAATCTGTGCCACATTAGTAAGACCCTGGTATGATTTTGATAACTTAAGCTGGGAAATTTTAGAGACTTAGAAGAAGTTGAACCAAATATCAAAGAAAAGCAGTGAAGAAAAAAAAAACAATAGGCAAGAGAGAGAAATATGCCATTAGAATAAATTCACTAAAATATTCAGATGCCTACACTGATCCTATTGAACATTGTAATAGAAGTACTGGCTTGAGCATTGAGGCAAGAAAAAGATATAAAAGGCATTCAAATTGGAAAGGAAGAAGTCAAAATTTCACTATTTGCAGATGACATAATCCTATACATAGGAAGTCCTGAGAAATCTACAACAAAGCTTCTAGAACTTATAAATGAATTCAGTAAAGTTGCAGGGTACAAAAATCAGTAGCATTTCTGTACACCAATAATGAGCAACCTAGGGAGGAAATCAAGAAAAAAAATACCATTTACAATAGTAACTAAAAAAATCAAATATCTAGGAATAAATTTAACTAAATGTGTAAGTGACTTTTAAACAGAAAACTACACAACACTTAAGGGAAATCAAAGACTTAAATAAATGGAAGAATATTCCCTGTTCATGGATAGGAAGACTAATTATCATTAAGATGTCTATCCTACCCAATCCCAATAAAAATCAACACATCATTTTTTACTGAATTGGAAAAACTAACTATGAAATTTATTTGGAAGGGCAAGAGGACCCGAATACCCAAAGACATGGAAAAAGAAAAATGAAATTGGAAGAATCACACTACCTGACTTTTAAAAACATACTACAAAGCTACTATGGTTAAAACTGCATGGTATTCCAGCATGGGACATGACACCTAGGGATGAGCCTCCCTGGTACCAAGGGATCACTACCAAATACCAGCTGATGATGCAACTAGAAAATGACCTTGAATTAAAGATTCAATGCGGACCAGCAGAATATCCCTGTCTACATATAATAACAGGACTTTAAAATGCTGTTTGACCTAATGTAAGGGGGAAATGGAAAGGAGAAATGAGTTTATATGGCTATGAGTCTCTAAAAAAGAGTCTGGAGGTTGTCAGAAGGATTGCTCTTATGCACACCTGAGCAGAGTCTCAGAGACAGATAAAGTAGATACAACCCCAGGTATTGGTTCTTTTGAGGGCTAAAGAGACCCACGGGTTCTATGGTCATGGCAGATGGGGTTCACTGTCATGTCAGTTGGCCCTTCTTTGCAGCTAGTGTTTCTGTGTGATGGAATTGGACTCAGATGGGATCTCTTTTCACAAGACTTTCATGCTACTTTACTGGAATTATAGTTGGTGCTGGGGTTTAAGATATATCTAGGGGATTTGAATCTCTGGACTGACAATATGATAGCCACACCCTGAACCTCAACAGACTTCAACTCCTACACTCTGATTTATTGGGCTTACCCCACTCAGCTAACATGGAGTTGAAGAATGTCAACCACCACACCATGGAGCCTAGAGTGCTTACAACTGAAAGCAGGAGGATTGCATCCAGTATCCATGTGGAATCTAAGCCCCCCTCTTGACATAGAAGTGCAATGGACACAACCAATCCAATGTCCACAAAGAAAATGTGGCATTGGTGTGGGAAAAGTGGCCATGGTGGCTGCTGGGTGTGGGGAATGGGAGGAAGAGATGAGATGGGGAGGCGTTTTCGGGACTTGGAGTTGTCCTGGGTGGTGCTTCATGGACAATTATGGGACATTGTAGATCCCCCCAGGGCACACTGGATGGAACGTGTGAGAGTATGGGCTATGATGTGGACCATTGACCATGAGGTGCAGCGATGCCCAGAGATGTACTTACCAAATGCAATGGATGTGTCATGATGATGGGAGAGAGTGTTGCTGTGGGGGGAGTTGGGGGTGGGGGTGGTGGGGTTGAATGGGACTTCATATTTTTTGAATGTAATATTTTTTAAAAAATGAATAAAAGAAAAAAAACTGCATAGTTTTGACACAAGGTTAGATGTACTGATCAATGTAATGGAATTGAGAGTTCTGGTATAGATCCTCACACATGCAGTCATCTTATATTGGACAAGACTACCAGTCCCATTCAACTGGGAGAGAATGGCCTCTTCAACAAATGGTGCTTGGAGAACTGGATATTCATATTCAAAAAATGAGAGAGGAAAACCATCTCACACCTTATAAAAAATCAACTCAGCATGGATCAAAGACCTAAATATAAGAGCCAAGACCAAAAACACCTTGGAAAATAATGTAGGGAAACATCTACAGGAACTTGTAATAGGAAATGGCTTCATGAACTTCACACCCAAAGCACAAGCAGTGAAAGAAAAAAATAGATAAATGGGACCCCCTCAAAATTAAAACATTTTGCACTTCAAAGGAGTTTGCCAAGAAAGTGAAAAGGTAACCTATCCAATGTGAGAAAATATTTGGCAACCATATATCTGATATAAGCCTAATATCCAGCATATATATAAAGAAATCCTATATCTCAAAAAAAAAAAAAAAAAAAAAGAGACAATCCATTTTAAAGATGGGCAAGTGATTTGAACAGGCACTTCTCCTAAGAAGAGGTACAAATGGCTAAAAAGCATATGAAAATATGCTCAACATCACTACCTGTTATGGAAATGCAAATCAAAACTACAGTGAGATACCATTTTATATGCATTAGACTGGCTGCCATTAAAAAAGCATAGGACTACAAGTGGTGGAGAGGATGTGGAGGAATGGGAAACCTCATCCACTGCTGGTGGGAATGTAAAATGGTCCAGACATCGTGTAGGATAGTTTGGTGGTTCCTCAAAAAACTAACTATGTATCTGTCATATGACCCAGCAATTTCTCTGATGGATATATACCTAGAAGAACTGAAAGCAAAGATACAAACAGATATATGTACACCATTGTTCATAATGGCATTATTCACTATTGCCAACAGTTGGAATCAACCCAAATGCCCATTAACAGATGAATGGATAAACAAATGTGGTATGTACATAAAATGGAATATTACTCAGCTGCAAGAAAGACTATAGTACTAACATACCAGATAACATGTATGAATCTTGAGGATCTTATGTTGAGTGAGGCAAGCCAGGCATGGAAGAACAAATATTACATGAGCACTCTGATATGAATTAAGCAAACCAAACCAACTCAGAGAGGTAGAATCTGGAAGATAGGTTTACAGGAAACAGAAAGGGAAAAGTTTGTGAGCCAATGCCCACACGGGCAAAATCTATTATAAGGCAGAAATGAGTAGTTGTGCAGTAAAGGGATATGACAAGAAGTGTAGATTTGGTGGTGCAAGATTGACAGGGCGATAGGGTGGGTAGGATAGTTTGGATGTTCCTGGAACTGGGGTGAGGGCTGGGGGAGAGAGCAGGTGAACACTGGGGATTGGCGGGTACATGGTTTAAACTATAATGTTGAGAATTTTTTTGGCAATATCACAAGAAAGGGTTACTGGTTTAGAGTGTTAGATGGGGGGAAGGCTTCTAAGGAGTGTGTGAATGTTCATCTTGTCATAGTATGTTAAATCAGTGGGCAGAGAACCATATAATGAGTGGAAAGGTGTACTGCCATCCTGGGGAGGTCTGATATGTTCTCAAACAGAAGGAAGCATTTTTCTCAAGAGTATGGGTGGTTCCTAATAGGGGAGGACAGACTAGTGTGTCAAGCCCTCAGAGTAGTTGCAGATATCTATGAATCTTGTCCTTCAAGCAGTGAAACCTGGTGGTTACTGTGGGCCCTGAGGGGAGGGGAAAGAAGGAAAAGATTAGATGTAAGAGGGGGTAGATAGGGGGCAGTGGAAGTGTTCTGCATGATCTTTCAACTGTGGATACAGGCCAGGTTAAATTTGCACAAAAATTTATAACAGTTTATAGCCTAAAATGTAAACCATAATATAAACTACTGACCATGGTTAAAAGCTATGTTTCAACATTTTTATATGAGTTGTAACAAATTTACCATTCATATGTAAGAAGATTATTAACAGGGAAGGGGGAAAGGGGGAGGATGTTGGATATATGGGAGTCCCCTATATTCTGTATGTGACTTTACTGTGACCTAAAATTTCTTTGAAGACATAATGAAAAAAAAGTAAGACACTGAGGAAAAATTGGAAGAAATTGCAACTGTATGTACAGGAGAATAGTTATTACAGCTATGAAAGGCAAAATGTCAAAAAAAATTAATATTTTTTATTTTTTAATGCCTCAAATTTTTTCTTTACTTTAGTTTTTCTAAATTATTATGTATTTTATTTCTTATGTTTAAACCCATCATTACTATTTCATTTTCCTACTAATTGACTTTGGCAATGTATTTGTCTTCATTTTTGAAGAAGTTTTGGATGACAGAAGGTTTCAATTATGGCAAGGGAGGAACATTTATGTAGGTGTCAGTGATGGGAGATACATGAGAGAAACTTCATCTGGGCATACCTATAAGGCATATAAAATGTTCAAATGTTCATGGGACAGGGGGGTGGGGGGTATATGGGGACCTCATTTTTTTAATGTAACATTAAAAATAAAAAATTAATTAATTAAAAAAATAAAATTGATAAGACAATGCAAAAAAAAATGTTCGTGGGACATTGCCATAGTGGGTAGAGGTTGACAAAGCAACTGAAAGAGTACTGAATTCCCATCCTGGGGAACAGCAGCAATCCCTCCAGGGGCAATGATCAGTGAAGAAGGCTGGGCCATTGATGGACCCTTGATATTGACAACTATGCCTATGAGCCGTTTGCTCTTGAAGTTTCAACTTAGCATAGTGTTGCAGGGTGTCTAAAAATTACCTCCTGAGAGCCTCCATGTTGCTCAAATGTGGCCACTCTCTAAGCCAAACTCAGCATATAAATGCATTACCTTCTCCCCAGCACGGGACATGACTCCTGAGGAAGAGGCTCCCTGGCATTGAGTGATTACTACCAAGCACTGGTTGGTGATACAACTGGAAAAAGACCTTGAATAAAAGGGGGCAATGACAAAGACAAATGAGTTTATATGCTAAGAGATTTCAAAATGAGTCAGGAGGTTATCAGAGAGGTAACACTTATGAATATCTCAGCAAGATCTCATAGACAGCCAAAGTAGATACTACCACAAAGAGTGGGCTCCTGAGGGATCTAGAGACACCTAGGTCCTATGGTTGTGGCAGATAGCTCCAGAGTTTGGTGCCTTGCCAGTGGACCCTACTTTAGAGTTTGTGCTCCCAAGTGTGACAGAGTTGGATTCAGATGTGACTTCTCTATACATGCCTCTTCTGTTCCTTTTATTGAACCTATAGTTGGTGCTGGAGTTGGTAGGTGTATGTCCAAGACACTGGAATCTCTGGGCTGTCTATGTGCCAGCTGGACTCTGAGACTCTGCAGAGTTGCAACACCGACTCTCCAGTTCTTTGGACTCACCCAGAACAAATAATAAGGAGGTGAGGATGGACATCCAGCACACCAAGGAACTGAGAGAGTCTACAACTGCAAGGAAGAGAGTCCCATCCAACAGCCATATGGGATCAAAGCCCCCTCCCAATTAGATGTGGAATGGGCATCACCATCCCAGAATCTCAGGAATGGAGAATAAAATATGGATGAGAGTGGACTTACTGGTATTCTACTGTAGACTTTTGTGATTCTAGAAATGGAAGAAATTATATCATTGATATGGAGACACTGGGTTTGAACCCTGGGTCTCCCATATGGTAGGCAAATGCTCTATTAGTTGAGCCAAATCCGATTCCCATGGTGGTAGTTTCTTAAACCCTACACCCAAAGCACGAGCAACAAAAGAAAAATTAAACACTTTTGTACCTCAAAAGACCTCATCAAAAGGATGAAAAGGCAGTGGGCTTAATGGGAGAAAATATTTGGCAATCAGATATCCAATAATGGTTTAATATGATGATTCATAAAGAGATCATGCAACTTGACAATAAAAGACAAACAACACAATTAAAAAATAGGCAAAAGATTTGAAAAGATGGTGGTCCAGGGAAGAAATACAAATGGCAAAGAAACACATGAAAAATGTTAAATATCACTAGCATTTAAGGATATGCAAATCAAAATTACAATGAGATATCATTTCACACATATTAGACTGGCTGCTTTAAAAAATCGGAAAACTGTAAATGTTGGGGAGGATGTGGAAAGATAGGAATGCTTATTTACTGTTGGTAGGAATGTTGAATGTTACAGTCACTGTGGAGGACAGTTTGGCAGTTCCCAAGGAAGTTTAATATAGATTTGCAATGTGACCCAATAATACCATTAATAGGTATATACCCAGAAGAATTAAGAGCAGTGACACAAACAGACATCTGCACACTGATTTTACTTGTGGTGTTATTCACAAGAGTGGGAAGTTGGAAACAACCCAGGTATTCATGAGCTGATAAATGGATAAACAAATTTTGGAATATTATCAGTGGCAAGAAGAAATGAAGTTATGAAGCTTATGATAACATGGACGAAACTGTAGGGCATTATGTTGAGTGAAGCAAGGCAGACACAAAAGGACAAATACTGTATGATTGGACTATTACAAATTAACTGTATTACATCAACTCATGGAATTGATAATTAGAATATAGGTCACCAGAAAATAGAATGAGGGTAGAGAATGGAAATCTGATGGTTAATCTGTGCAGAATTGGATAAAGGTTGTTTGTTGAGTACATTTTGGAACATTTGGGTTGATTCCAACTTTTGGCAATAATGAATAATGCCACTATGAACACTGGTGTTCACATATCTTTACATGTCCTTGTTTTCAGTTCTTCTGGGTATATACTCAGCAGTGGAATTGCTGGGTCATATGTCAAATCCATAGCTAGTTTTTGAGGAATTGCCAAACTGTCCTCCAGAATACCCGTATCCTTCTACATTCCCACCAGCAGTGGATGAGGGTTCCCATTCCTCCACATCCTCTCCAACACTTGTCGTTCTCTGTTTTTTTTAATAGCCGCCAGTCTAATGTGTGTAAGATGGTATCTCATTGTACTTTTGATTTGCATATCCCTAATAGCTAGTAATGTTGAGCATATTTTCATGTGCTTTTTAGCCATTTGTATTTCTTCTTAGCAGAAGCATCTGTTCAAATCTCTTGCCCATTTTTAAAATGGGTTGCTTGTCTTTTTATTTTTGAGATAGAGGATTTCTTTATATATGCTGGATATTAGGTTCTTATCAGATATAGCTGGATACAATTAATGATAATGATAGTGTTAAAAATAGGAAATAAAATACAAAAACATTGAAAGAAAAATTTAAAGAATTTTTAAAAAATTTGGAATAATAATTAATGAAAATACATTTCAAAAAAAGTTGTTTGTAAATATTTGGAAATGAATGGAAATATTGATAGAACACCATACTATTTGTGACTACCAGAGCTATTGTATGAGTATGACAGTGGTTGAAAGGGAAAGCCGAAGGATGTTTATATTACTAGAAAGAAAGCTAAAAAATCTAACTTCGGGCTGAATAACAGTGAAACCTCATAGAAAATATAAATATGGGTGATACTGCATATATAAGACTGTTTTTACAAAATATAAATACAAATAAACTAGAAAGAAGGAAACAGAACAGCAGCTATATATGGTAGGGGAAGTACAGAGAGATTGAGAGATGATGAGTTTTGTTCATTTGCTTGTTTGGTTGGTTTTGGTCTTTTAGTATTGTTATTTTTGCTAGAATAATGAAGATGCCCTAGGAATGATTGGAGTGATGTATGCACAACTCTTTGATTGTATCAAATGCTGTAGATTGTGTACTTGGAATGGATTTATGCTTTATTATTATGTATCAATAAAATTGATTTGTTAAAAAAATAAGTACATACATGCTACAATAGACAAACCTTGAAAATATTATGCTAAGTGAAAGAAGTCAGTCTCAAAGGACCACATATTATATGATTCTTTTATATGAAATATCCAGAAAAGGCAAATCTATCGAGACAGAAAGTAGATTAACTGTTGCCTAGGGCTGGGGAGTAGGGGTGGGGGAAAGATGAGGGGATTAAGGGGTCAAGGCTGCAGTTTCTTTTAGGGTAATGAAAATGCTCTAAAATTGATTGTGACAGTGGATGCACAACTCTGTGAATATTCCAACAGCCATTTATTGGAACACTTTAAGCAGGAGAATTTTGTAGTATGTGGATTTTATCTCATTTCAGCTATTAAAAAATTAAGCTGTTAAAAAGTCTAACCACTTTGGTACATATAGTAACAATACAGATATCATCATTGTTGCTTGTTTTTACCCTTCTAGATAAAATGTTCCACAAAAGTAATGTAACTCCTTCATTGCTCAGATATTTTCTTGTTCAGACCCATAGCCTAGAACTCCACCCCAAACCTTCATTTCTTCACTGTGATTCCTGATTTTGCCAAAGAATTCAGAAAAGATAAAAAAAAAAAAAAGAAAAAAAAAGAAAAGGAGGACATTATGTGGGAGTAGTTAGCAAGTGCTTCATGGAAAATGTAATTATTTTTAAAAACAAAATGCCTGAATTGGAAGGTATTTGAAATTATATAGTTTAACCCATTTATTCTCTTCTGAATCACTATCAGAAGATGTCAGCTTGTGTTCCCTCTTTCAATTAATTACCTCGTGGTTTGTGCTTACCTCCCAAAATGTCCCATTCTAATTTTGACCATTCGATAAGAAAGTTCTTCCTTATGTTGAGCAGAAATTTTCTTGTCAATAAACTGAAACTTAAATGCTTCTGTTTTGATCCCTTAGGGCCAATGGAACAGTCAAATTTCTCCTTTCATCATGACTGTCTTTCATTGATTTGTTAAGTATCTGTTATGCCCAGAAGCAAAGATGTGAGATGGAATAAGCAAAAAAATTTGATCCAGATAGACCTGACTTTAGGGCCTTGGGCAAATTGTGTAAAGTTTCTGGGTTTCATTTCACATCTGTAAAATAAGAAAATACCTACATTGCAGAATTCTTAATAACATTTGTTGGATAGCTTTTTTCAAAACCGCCTAGCAGAAGGTGTTATAAAACATTCGTTCCCTTTTCTTCATTCTTGCCTGCTTATTTTTTCCCCCAGTATTCTTTTGTAGCTATTCCAATCATCTGTAATGTAAAATGATTTTAAGTAAAGTAACTAACCTATGCTTGGCCTCTAAGTATAGGTTAAAATGGGAAGTGAGTAAAAGGGACTCCTCTGATCTTTCTGAGATTTAGACAGACTAGTCTGTAGAAAATTCACAACGTTTTGTTTGCTGTAGAGGCTAGACATGCACCCTTCCTTCCTCTGACCATCCTTAATAAATTTCTGTTGTAAACCATGAAGCTCTCATTGTACTGAGGAATAGAGATTTCTACTTCTCTGAGCTCCTTTCAACCCTGCAGGCAATTTTTGTTTTGTATGTATTTACTTCATAGTTTTATTTTCCTGGTGTTTCTTGCCTTTATTCTATTCAAACCCATAGCCTGGGCCATAATTTATTCTAGAAACAAAATGGCACTAATGAATTTGGCCATAAGAGTTCAGAATGTTAGATGGCATGACAATATGAAATTTGGGATATGGGAAAAACTAATCCTTTCAGGCATGTTCAGAGAATGTCAACATTGTGCTAAAGATTTTTCTTGCAACAATCCTATGAATTTACTATTATGCTCTCCATCTTACATATGAGAAAACTGAGGCTCAGAGGAATGAAGAGACTTGCTGCACGTCTCAAAAATTACAGCACTCCATATCCAAAACTTCTCCTTCCATTACTCACTACATTAGCAATCTCAAGTCAAAGCTATCCCGATTTTATACAAGAATTAAGGCCGTTCCAGAGAAATTCCTGAATTTGATGAAATTTGCTCCCTTTGCAGGAAAGGAAAATTTGAATAAAGGACAGTGCTTGTTTAGTGAGTCAGAAAACATTTTGTCTCCTTCTGGCTGTCACTAAATCACTGTAGGTCCCTGGGTAAGACACTAATTTTTAAGTATAATATTAATAAGTATTATATTAATATATATGTATAATAAGATCATTTATTATATAGAATTTAAAATGAAACATTTTTAACCCTCAAATCGGCCACATTCCTCCCATCCATACCTAACATTTTCAGGGATGGCTGACTTTGAAAAGCCATGCACCTGTGTACTGGTTAGCCTTTCTTCTTTCCACTTAAGTAGATAGGATTAACCTGCCCAAGACTGATCCCAGTTAGTCTTACAGCCAGAGTAGAGGTCAGCCTCCTGTAAATCTCCTGGAAAACCAGCTGCATTCTCAAAGGGTGGTCCAGGACCGTGGTGGCCCCAAGACCCAAGCAGGGGATCTGTGGTTATTTTCAAAATGATGCTCAGATGCTCTGTCTTTTTGATGCTCATTCACTCACAGGTGCATAGTGGAGTTTTCTAGAGACTGCATATATGCATTATCCCAACAGATAGAACACAGAAGCAAATATGAAAATACGGTTGTCTTCCAATAAACCAGACATTAAAGAGATTTTGCAAAAATGTAAAATAATGCCATTAATTTTTGTTCTTGCTATTTTTTTTTGTTTTAGAAAATTGTCACTCTTGTTAAAAATATGCTATTGTTTGTTTAACATGTAGTGACTATTTTTTTAAATGAATGAATATATACTTTAAAAATATGTTTAATTCATAGTAAACAAATTGTTTTAGAGTTTTCAATAATTTTTAAGAGTTTAAAAGGATCCAAAGACCAAAAAGTTTGAGAACTTCTGGATTAAGACACTCAATCCTGATATAGTGATGAAGTGGTTCATTGAGGCTGAGAGCCACTGGGTCACCATCTCCTTTAAAACCATAAGCCTTGGGCTGTAGTTCTTGCTCAAGCCAGAGAAGGAGCTGATGCTACTTCCCGTCCTGTTACAACCGTATGTTCTGTCCCAGAGTGTACTTTAGAGCAGGAAAACCCTTCATATAAGATATATTCTTATTTCAGTGAGCTTCCACCACTAAGTCTATTTCAGGCAGAGCATGTTTACTCCCTGGTTATTCACATATACTTACTGGCATCACTGACTTAAAATTTCTGTTAAACACACATGCATCCAAATAAAAAACCCAATCGGAGGCACCGAAAAATGGGTGAGTTAAAAAAGTGAAAATCATATCTCTCCCTATATAGATATGAGAATTTTAGATTTTTTCTGGTTTTACATACAGAGCCATGGAGAAGAACCAATTGCCATAAGAAAGCATAAGATTATAAGCTTCCTTGATAGATTTGCATTTTCCTGTGTGTCAAGAATACTTACTATGTTATGGTGGTAGAAGGAAGAATGGGGAGTGTGACTGGGAAATATGGTACATTGTTGCAGTAACAAACTCCAATTTATTTACGCCTGCTAATGTCCTTGCCTTTATGGAGTCCACAAATACACTAGCTCTGGTTCAGCCATACACCAATAGCAAATATGATGCAAGCAGAGTCTCGCAAGGCTTACACATTCAGGCGTGTACTCTCCTGCTGCTCTAGGAATCCCAGGCCACCAGGTGAACTAGCTTGGACTAGTTGGCTAGATGATGAAAGACATGTATCATGAGACCCTGTCATGCCCATCACCCCAACTGAGAGCAAGTCAACAGTCAGGTGTGCGAGTGGGGCCATTTGGGAACAGCCAGTCTGTCCCCAGCCATCCTGCCAGCTGACCATGGCTGTATTAATACGAGCAAGATCAGATGCAAGCCTGAGCCACACCAGAATTTCCCGCAAGAATTGGAAGCCAAATAAATAGCTATTTCAACCTCTAAATTTTGGCTTGGCTGGTTATACAAGCAAATGTGACACTATAATTAATAGGGAAATTCATTGTAATTTTAGCGTTTGTAAAAATCTTTAGGAAAACGTCCTTGATACGTGTTTCATTGGAGAAAACTGAAGTTCAGAATGACAGAAAAACATTAAAGCTAAGCAAATTCATTCACTCCAAATTCTCTCATTGCCCACCCAGCCTACTCATAATCATTCCCCTAACACATTCCCGCTACTAGCCTCTACTAGGCTGGGGTAACACAAATTAAGAGAGAAATTTTGAGATGAGATTTTATTGCCTCTTTGGCTTCCTCAGTTGAAGTCAGGTAATGTGACAGATGAAACCTGTATTAAAATTTCCATTTCTATACCAGAAATTGGGCCTGAAATGAGGCCTTTATCACGCATGTGTTATCACCTCATTCCTTTGTTCCTGCGTTAAGTTTCCCCGGCTTTTACCTAAACCTGTAGGTAGATCCTGTACCTTAACCAGTTTTAATTGTCTAAATACAGCTAGATATCTCCGTTTTCATCTTTTGCATGACTCTTAAAGTTACTGGTTAAACACAAGTCTGCTTGAGCTCATTATCCACATGGTCTGAGTCTACATTGTCAAAGTTCCATGAGGAAGATATAATAAAGAGAAAAACCTGAAATAAATGTATTAGAAAACAACACTGAAATAACTGAACTGTTAAATATATTTGAGCACTGGCTTTTTGAAAAAAGTCATTAAAATACATCTGCTTCTGGCAAATTTTGAAAAAGAAAGCACAAATAAACAAAAGGAGAAATCACTGTGGGACTAAATAATGCAAAAAGGATATAAAATTATATACAATGTGCACATACAAATATGAAATTCCAAAAGATGAGTTTTCTTGTAGTCTATATAAAAGAACAATATAAGAGAAAGTTGGAAACTGAATAAATGAAAAATCATGGAAAATATTGTCAAAGTTATTAAAAATTATTTCTAAAAGTTTTTTGGGATCAGATGTTTTTATGGTGGAATCTTTTAAACTTTTAAGTATTAATAATTGCTTATTCCTATTCTATATAAATCTGTTTTCCAGAATATATAAAAGATGTACAGATGCTCAGTTTACTTCATGAAGTAAGTATAATTATTTTAAAACATTACAAATATGGCACATAAAAGAAAATCTTGGATCAAAGAGAGTTATAAGTATTCAAAACAAAATGCTAGTGGATCGATTCCAACAGTGCATCAAGAGAATAATGTACCCAAAAAAGTAGGATTAACAACTGAATTGCAAATATGATTTATTATTTTGGAATCTGAATCATATAAATAGGTAAAAAAAATAAACATCCCACTTGATTATTAAAAATCATTTGATGAATTACCACATTTAATTCTGATGAAAAAAACCCCTAGAAATTAAAAGGTTGCTCTAAATTATTATAACTTCTATTTGAAAGTAATTGCAATTTCAAAGTTAAAAGAGATAAACTCAATGCATGACCACTGAAACACCAGGGATAAAACATGCACATGATTTTTATAATAAACTCTTTTATACACATAAAAGAATATTCACCAAAGGTACAAAGAAAAATAAACAACTTGCAACATAAGAAATAGAAAATAACCATTTATATTAAAGGGGTCTCTCTTTGATTTGATCCTCTCTTCATGATCCCTCTCTTCTCACCAAGTAGGGAAGCTAGTCTGAATTTTTATTATCTACTTGATATAACCAAACAACATTTGATTAGATTTGTATGTGTTCTGACTTTATATAAATTGTATTACACTGTATATATTATTGCAACATGTTTTCTGAGAGGAAATGCTCTATAAATCTACACTGCCCAAGAAAAGTTAAGGCAATTATATTTATTATCATTACTCACATATATGTATCTTTTTCATGTTTACTTTTTCTTCTGAAACTACTATGGATTTGGGTCAAGCTTTCTTATCTGAGTTCCCAAGTGTCTAAGCTGCTAATTCAGTTTCTATCACCAACCCCCCCCTTTTTTACTTGCATTTACTACGATCTTTTTTTCCCCTTTTTTCTTGCCTTCTTTTCGATTCATGTTATTCTTTTCCTCATTTCATTTTTTCTTTCTCTCTGTTTCTTAAGTGATTAGCCATAAAAGTTCGTCATCACTACTTAATTTTTCAGTCTAAATGAATCAATATCTTTTGCTTACTTCTAAACTATAAAAGGATTTAAGAATGATTATTCCATTCTATCTTCACCCGATTTTTGCTTGGTATGTTAGTACTGAGTTTAGTATAATAACTTAATATATAATAAAGATAATATTTAATAAGTATAATGATTTAGAAATATAACTTCACAAATTAGACATTAATTTTGTTTTGAAATAAACTGATAAAAGAAATCTAATTGTGTAGTTTTTTAAAAACATACTTTGGGTATTATTTGTAATGTTTTATTTATTTTTTTGATGGGCATCTGGGAAAATACCTCTTATTTCTTCTTGACTTACCTCTAAATCTCAATAAAGCAGGATATACTTGTGAAACTAAAATGAAATTCTTTGAAAGATAATTTATAATGATTCCTCAGAATTAAGGAAAACATCCTATCAGAAATTTTAATGTATATTACAATCTAATGCATCCTCAGGAGAACTTCAGGATGATAATTCTGTAGAAAATAAACATTTTGATTAGTCTTGTTTGAAAACTCTTCAGGCCTTTATTAAGCCCCTTATATTTTGTGTGTGATAATGCAATTACTTGCAAAGTTTCAGTGAGAATATGTCTTCATTTCTAGCAAGATCTACCTGGATAAATCAAATGTTTAACCATGACCATGCCAGAAATGTTACATTTGAAAGTAAATTTCATTTAATTAGATTGGATAAGCCCACTATTAAATCTATCCCGGAAATTCCTGTTCCAAAGGATGTCAGTTTTTGGTAGACCAGGAATATTAGTAGACCTGGAGAACCTCAAAACAAAAACAAAAACAAATAAAAAACAAAAAAGGGTATATATATCCAATCAGTTAGAGATTCTATAGCTGAAAGCTGGTAGAAGCAAATTGGATGGTTCTTTGTTTTGTAGCCTAAAAACAGTCAAACTGACAAGGGCAGCAAAAATATTTCTAGTTGAATAAAAGTGACCAATCACATGGCCCTCGGCACTCTAGCAAGCTTCCAGACAGAAGTTAACGTTCCCCTTTAGTGCTGGTAAATATGCAAGGAGTCCATTATATATTAGTCATCACCTCTTGTTGCCTCTTTGTAAATAAGATACACCAAATAGAAAAGAACATGAAATTCACAATAATCATAACATAATGGAAGAACTTATTTGGTCAGATCTGTACCTTAGATTTGGAGGTTAACCACAAGGGGGTTGGTGCTGGGGGTGAGGCAAGGAGTGCGGTGCAAGGATGAGACCTGACAAGGCCTAGGCAAGTCTGAGTGAGGCCAATACTTTCTCTTGCCTTCCCACCAGACACCATAACCACAAGAGTGAAAAAGAAGAGCTTTCAGCAATGGCCCTTAGCCCAGGAGAGTTCTTGGATCCTATTTCATCCTTGTGAACTTTTGTTATTTACACCTTCTGCACCCACTCATAATCAGTGCTGAAGTGGGCTCAAATAAACATTTTAGCATGCTATGATAATCTGAAATGTATAGCCTAGGTAGAGAAAAACATACTTAATGTCTTTTTCCTACTTAAAACATTTTGTTTTGTAATGGGAGGGAGGGTCCAGAGGTGTGTTTGTGGAATTGAGTTAGAAATAACAGCAAACACATATAAAGTGAGCACTGTGCCAGAACTGTTCAAAACATTTTACACATATTAACTCTTTAGATCCCCCAACAACCATATAAGATTTGAAGGGCAAATTTACTCGGCAATTAATGAAGTTTAAATTTCAGTGTTGTTGGATACCTAATTTTATATTTGAAATTTTTTATTTGTCTTCTTAAAGGAGACTTTCAAAATGGTATCAGCCTTAGGCCCCCAACACCTAAGTTCACTCTTGAGGGCAAGGAAATGCACAGAGCCATTAAGTGACTTGCCCAAGTTCATACAGTTAGTAAAGGTTGCAGAGTGGAATTGAGTCTTAGGGAGTCTGGATCTCAAATACATGCTCTTTAATTTCTTCTCTGAATGGTCCAGGAAAGCTAAACAGGAAACCATGTAGGTCTATGCCTACATCGCCTTCCAAGTCATTCTGCTTTAAAAGCCACCTAGCAATATGTGAGATAAGCCTAAAATTTTAAAAATTTCTATTCCATTTAATTTAATTCAGATTCCTTTTTAATACTAAATCTTTATATGATTATTATTATGTAATGTACTATTATTATCTCACGTTTCAATTGAGGAGTCTTGGAGATGTTAAATAATTTTCTGAAAATTACATATCTAGGAAATGGAGAAGCTATGAATTGAAATCAGGTGAGTCTGATTTCAAAACTCATGCATGTACATGCTATTAATCTTGCCTAAATTCAATATTTCTGAGCTAGGTTTGCTACTTATGTTTTTATCTTACTTTTATTTGACACTTATTGGATACCATTATGAGTTAGAAGCCATATATGTGTTATTTTTCATTGTCTTAACAACCCTTCAAGAGAGTTGTGATTATCTTAATTTTCAGGGGTGTTAATTGACATTTAGAGGAAACTAATAACTTTTCTGTTACCCCAGAGGTAGTCAATGGCAGAGCCAGGATTCCCACTGAGGCCTGATTCCAAAGTCTAGACTTTCTGCTATGTTTAATAACACTTAACAACATCGTATGAATCATCCAGGGAAGCCAGACTCTTTTCTCCACAGAGTATCATCTTGTATTTAGGCCAAAGCAGGATACCTTGCCCTTAAACTTCCACTTTATTCTCTGAATTTTGATTCCAAAGACTTTTGTCATTTTCTAAAACCAAAAATATCACCATTAAACTGAAAAATTTATTGAAGGCTCTGAGGAACTATTCAGAAGTAGAAATTCCAAAAATGCCTTCAGCCCTCTCAGCATTAGTAAGGTAAATATGGAAATAATATGCAAAAATAAAGTCATGAAAGATGTGTTTACCATCACATAGCTGTCAAAATTCACCTTGTACAACTATTTGCATCTCCTTGGGACTATTCTGTTGAGTAAGATATGTCATCAGAAAGAGCAGAAGGACTTTTTCTTGTCCTTAAGTGTGGCTGAATTGATTTTCCTAAACAGCTCCAAAATGTGTGTTTTCATTCTATAATCCATCCTAAGTGTTTTAAAATAAAAGAACTATCAAATTACTTGGCAGAGTTTGGCCTATTGATGCCCAGAAAGGCCAATTTATATTCTGTTGGTGCCCTGGCAAGCAGCATGAGTGATAGTATTCAGATTTGAGACTTGGAGTAGTGAATAGTTACACATGGCCATGTACCACACTTCAGGGCCCCTGCTGAGTTATTGTTATGTTTGCTCTTGGTTCTTGTAACCTAAAATCATCAATTTTATAAATTTATCAATGAATGTGTTTTGCATTACTTATATATTTACCTTTCTTTAAAGGTCTTTACTTGTAGTTTATAATACTGACCAGCACAGTTTCAAGCTGCCCAAAGTGATATGAAACAATTGGATAATCAAAAGGCTTTCTAGAGGAGGATTGTGTGAAAAAGGCATTGGACTAACAGGCAGAGAGCTCAATGCTCTCACAAATACAAGGGAGAAAGAGCTAAAAAGTGTCTGAGGGACCTGCTCTGGGGGCCACCAGACCAGGACTATGTTATACAACTTCCAGGAGGGTGAGGGACAGAGAGATAAAGAAGTTGAAATGAGAAACGTGAGTTACCAAGCCCTATGGTGGCTGGGAAGAGCTCCCCTACCTCATTCCCAAGATATTAAGCTGGGATAAAACCCCTGGCTCACTACAGCTGACTGAGAGGGGAACAGACATCTTCCTCCCTGTCGGCTGTTTCAAGTGAAAAAGGAGGGGATGCCAGGGGCTTTTCTAAAGTGAGTTCAGCCAGTAGAGCCTGATTTGAGTTTCCTCTCTGGAGATTAAACTCAGGAACAAGAAAAGCCCAGACTGAAACATTTTTGGAAAGGTATGCTGATGAGTGCCATCTGCTGTCTGGTCTGGAAATTGCATGGACAGTAACTATGATAGTCTCTGTATCTTATCCCTGGAAAAAACTCTGTGTACTATTAGTGAGTCCTTAGCTTGACCTTGATAACTTAAACAGGGCAATTTTAAAGGCCTAGAATAAGTTGAACCAAATATCAAAGAAGAGCTGTGAAAAAAGAAAAAAACAATAGGCAAGAGAGTGAAATTGGCCATCAGAGTAAATTCACTAATTCTGATGCCTAGACATCAGCAAATATTTACAAAGCATAGTAGGAAACAGGAAGAGATGGCCCAGCCAAATAAACTAGCCAAATATCCTGCAGAGATAGAGGATTTAAGACAATTGATCAGTGATAATCATACAACTCTCCTAAATTATGTCAAAGATTTTAAAGAATGTTTGACTAAGAAATAAAGGATATTAAGAAGACTCTGAGGGGAAGCAGACTTGGCCCAGTGGTTAAGGCATCCATTTACCACATGGAAGGTCTGCAATTCAAACCCGGGGCCTCCTTGACCCATGTCGAGCTGGTGCTTATGTGTGCAAGGAGTGTTGTGCCATGCAAGGGTGTTCCCCACACAGGGGAGCCCCACACACAAGGAGTGCACCCCATAAGGAGAGCTGCCCAGTGCGAAAGAAAGTGCAGCCTTCCCAGGAATGGCACCGCACACATGGAGAGCTGACACAGCAAGATGACTCAACAAAAAGAGACACAGATTCCTGTGACACTGACAACAACAGAAGCAGACAAGAAAGAACATGCAGCAAATGGACACAGAGAACAGACAACGGGGGTGGGGGTGGGGAGGGGAGATAAATAAAATAAATCTTAAAAAAAAGAAGACCCTGAGTGAGCATAAAGAACAATTTGAAAGCCTGCAGAGAAAAGTAACAAGCTTATGGGAATGAAAGACACAAGGTGTGAGATTAAAAATACATTAAAGGCATGTCTGAGCAGATTTTAATTGCTTGAAGACAGAATTAGTGGTTTTGAAGACTGAACATACGAACTGGAAGAGACAGGAGAACAGAGAGAAGAGAATGGAAAAAATGGAACATAGTCTCAGAGAATTGAATGACAATATGAAAAGCAAAAACATTTGCATTATTAGTGTCCCATAGGAGAAAAGAATGGAAAAGGGGCAGAAAGAATATCTGAGGAAATAATGAACAAAAATTTCCCAACCCATATGAAAGACATAAATATAAATATCCAAGAAGGACAATGCACCCCAAACAGAATAATTCTGAATAGACATACCCTGAGACACCTACTGTTCAGAATGACAAACATTAGATATAGAGGATTCTGAAAGAGACAAGAGAAAAGCAAAGTATCACATTCAAGGGAACCTTGATAAGATTAAGAACTGACCTCTCATCAGAAAACATGAAGGTGAGAGAATGTGGTATAAAGTATTTAAGGTACTGAGAGAGAAAAACTGCCAACCAAGAATTCTGTATCTGACAAAACAGTCCTTCAAAAATGAGGGTGAGTTCAAAGTCTTCATAGACAAACAAAAACTAATGGACTATGTTATAAAAAGACCAGAATTACAAGAAATACTATAGGGAGTGCTGCAGCCTAAAAAGAAAAAAACAAGGGCAAGAGATTTGGAGAAGTGTTTAGAAATGACGATTATTAGGAAGTATAAACTAAGGTAAGAAGACAATAGAATGCTATGACAACAGAGAACCAAAGGACAAAATGGATGAAGTAACTAATACCTTTATAGTAATAACATTAATGTTAATGGATTGAACTCCCCATTAAAAAGTCATAGACTGATAGAAGGGATTAAAAAATAAGAGCTATCTATACATTGTCTACAAGAGACTCACCTCAGATGTAAGGCCACAACCAGGTTAGAAGTGGAAGGCTGAAAAAAGATATTCCATGGAAATAGCAACCAACAAAAAGCTGGAGTAGCATTATTAATATGAGACAAAATATATTTCAAATGCAAAACTGTTATAAGTAATGAAGAAGGTCATTACATATAAATAAAAGGGGCAAGTCATCAAGAAGAAATAACTATACACCTAACTTGAGTGCCCCAAGACACTTGAGGCACACACTGGCTGAAGGGAGAAATAAATGTCTCTATGATAACAGTTGGAGACTTCAATACATCACTGTTAGTATTAGATAGAACATCTGAAGATAATAAAAAGAGGATGAGTAAAGAAACACAGAACTTGAAAAACAGGACAAATGAACCAGGCCTAACAGACATCTATAGAGCATTGTACCTCAAAACAGCAGGGTATACTTTCTTTTCAAGTGCTCATAGATCAATCTTCAAAATAGACCAAACGTTCTGTCACAAGACAAATCTCAATAAATTTAAAAAGATCAAAATTATACAAAATACTTCCTCTGATCATAACAGAATGAAGCAGGGAATCAATAATGTATAAAAAAGGGAAAATTCATGAATATATGGAGATTAAACAACATACTCTTAAACAACCAGCAGGTCAAAGAAAAAATTGCAAGAGAATATCTTGAGAAGAATGAAAAGGAGAACACAATCAGTCAAAACCTATGGGAACCCCAGACTGTGAGCTTCAATTCTTACCTCTATTCCTTTTTTTTATTTTTATTTTTATTTTTACATTTTATTTCTCTCCCTTCCCCCCCGTCCCCAACCCTCCTGTTGTCTGCTCTCTGTGTCCATTCACTGTGTGTTCTTCTGTGACCACTTCTGTCCTTATCAGTGGCACCGGGCATCTGTGTTTCTTTTTGTTGTGTCATCTTGTTGTGTCAGCTCTCCGTGTGTGTGGCGCCATTCTTGGGCAGGCTGAACTTACTTTCATGCTGGGCAGCTCTCCTTACGGGGTGCACTCCTTGTGCGTGGAGCTCCCCTACGCGGGGGACATCCCTGCATGGCATGGCACTCCTTGCGCGCATCAGCACTGCATGGGCCAGCTCCACACAGGTCAAGGAGGCGCGAGGTTTGAACCACAGACCTCCCATGTGGTAGGCGGAGGCCCTATCCATTGGGCCAAGTCCACTTCCCCCTACCTCTATTCCTAGTGTGGTTGTTGTTCCCAGACCATGCAACATAATGGCAACAGCTGAGGTACAAAAAGTTGGTAAAAAGCTCTATGAGGGTAAAATGAAAGAAGTCTATGAATTGTTAGATAGTCCAGGAAAAGTCATCCTACAGTCCAAGGAGCAGATTACAGCAGGAAATGCAGCTAGAAAGAATCATCTGGAAGGAAAATCTGTAATCTCAAATAAAATTACCAGTTGTTTTTTTCAGCTGTTACAAGAAGCAGCTATCAAAACTGCTTTCATTAGAAAATGTGGGAAAACAGCTTTTATTGTACACCTGTGTGAAATGATTCCAATTGAATGGGTTTGGAGAAAAATAGTAACTGGTTCTTTTCTCAAAAGAAACCCTGGCTTTGAGGAAGGATATAAGTTTTACCCACCTAAAGAGGAGATATTTTTCATGGATTGTGCCAATAGTGATCCACAGTCGTCTGAGGAACAGCTAATTGCTGCAAAATTTTGCTTTGCTGGACTAGTTATAGGCCAAACTGAAGTGGATATCATGAGTCGTGCTATGCAGGCAATTTTTGACATATTGGAAGATCTTGGTTGCCCCAGAACTCATTTGGATGATATGAAGATTGAATTTGGTGTTAATGTAATCACCAAAGAAATTGTTCTGGCTGACATTATTGATAATGATTCCTGGACACTCTGGCCATCAAGAGATTGAAGACCACAGAAAGACAGGTTTGGGACCAGTGTTGTCTGGTAATACTGCATATCCAGATATCAGCTGTCCTCTCCTCACACCAGACTGGGGAGTTCAGAATGTGTGGTCTTCTCTTCTACTACCAGTGGTCTTGGCTGTTCAATAATACTTTCTCCAGAAAGTCTGGCTCCATTTGCTGCTCAGATATTTGGATTAAACAACCATTTGGTATGGGCCAAACTGCAAGCAAGCATATTAAATACATGGATTTCCTTGAATCAGGCTGACAAGAAAATCAGAGATTAAAGTTCATAAGAGTATTATTGCATTTTTTAGGAGAAAAATTATGTATTTCTAGTTTAGTTTCAGAGAAAAAGCAAGATAGATAATTCTAAATCAATTGGAAAAAATTTATTGAATAAATGATTTTCTAAAGAAACAAAACAAAACAAAACCTATGGGACACTGCAAAGGCAGTGCTGAAAGGGAAATTTATAGCCCTCAATGCTTACATTAAAAAGAAGAAAGAGCTAAAATTAAAGATATAATCCACACCTGGAAGAACTAGAAAAAGAACAGCAAATTAATACCAAAACAAGCTGAAAAAAGAAATAGTAAAGATAAGTGCAGAAATAAATGACATCGAGAACAAAAAAACAATAAAGAGAATCAACAAAATCAAAAGTTGGTTCTTTGAGAAGATCAACAAAATCTACATATCCTTAGCTAGACTGACAAAGGAAAATAGTGGTGACACAAATAAATAATATCAGAAATGAAAGGTGGGACATTACAACTGACCCTGCAGAAATAAGAGCAATTGTAAGAGGATACAGTGAACAACTGTATGCCAAAAACTAGAGAATGTAGAGGAGATGGATAAATTCCTAGAAACACATAAACCACCTACACTGACCCTAGAAGAAATAGGAGACCTCAATAAACCAATCACAAGTGAAGAGATTGAAACAGTCATCAAAAACCTTCCCAAATGAAAAGCCTTCAACCAGATGGTTTCACAGGTGAATTTTACCATTCAAAGACAATTTAATATCAATCTTGTCCAATATCTCCCCAAAAAATTGAACAGGAAAGAATGTTACCAAATTCATTCATTTAAGCCAAAATCACCCTAATACCAAAACCAGATAAAGATACTGACTACAAAAAAGAATATTACAGACCAATATCTCTAATGAACATAGATGCCAAAAATCCTAAACAGAATACTTGCAAACAGAATCCAAAAAAACATTAAAGGAATTATTCAACATGATCAAGTGGGGTTTATCCCAGGTATGCAAAGGTGGTCAACACATGAAAATCAATTTGTGTGATAAACCACGTTGATATATTAAAGAAGAAAACTCACACGATCCTCTTGATTGATGCAGAAAAGACAAAATACAGCACCCTTTCTTGATTAAAAAAAAAACAAAAACACTCCAGAAGAAGGACTTGAAGGAAGCTTTCTTAAATGCTAAAGTGCATATATGAAAGACCTACAGCTAACATTGCACTCAATGGTGAAAGATCCCGCTGAGATCAGGAACAAGTCAAGGATGCCCATTGTCACCATTGTCATTCAATATTGTGCTAGAGGTACTAACTAGAGCAATTAGGCTAGATAAAGGAATAAAAGGCATACAAGTAAGAAAGTAAGAAGTAAAACTTTCACTATTCGCTGATGATATGATTCTGTGTCTAGAATCACCTGAAAAATCCATAACAAAGCTACTAGAACAGACGAGTTCAGCAAAATGGCAGGACAAAAGATTAATATGAAAAAATCAACATTGTTTTTATACACTACTGATGTGCAATCTGAGGAGGAAATCAAGAAAGTTTCCATTTATAATAGCAACTAAAACAATGAAATATTTAGGAATAAACTTAACCAAGGACATGAAGGACCTGTATTCAGAAAACTAAAAAACAATGCTAAGAGAAACCAAAGATGACTTAAATAAATGGAAGGATATTCCATGTTAATGGATCGAAAGACTAAATATCATTAAGATGTCCATTCTTCCCAAACCGATTAAGGATTCATCCTTTTGAGAAGGCTGTCAAGCCCTTCCAGCTGGACCGGAATAGTCTATTCAATAAACGGCTCTGGGAGAACTGCATATCCATATCCAAAAGAAAGAAGAGGACCCCTACCTCACATTTTATACAAAAAATAACACAAAATGGATCAAGGACCCAAATGTAAAAGCAACAGCCATAAAACTCCTAAAAGAAAATGTAGGAAAATATCTCCAAGACCTTGTAGGTAGTAGTTTTTTAAACCTTACATCCCAAGCATGAACAACAAAAGAAAAAAAAAATAGATAAATGGTACCACCTCAGAATTAAACACTTTTGCACCTTAAAGGACTTTGTCAAAAGGGTGAAAAGGCAGCTGACTCAATGGGAGAAAATATTTGGCAATCACATATCTGATAATGGTTTAATATCCATGATATACAAAGAGATCATAAACTCAGGAGTAAAAAGACAAACTACCCAATTAAAAAAATGAGGAAAAGACTTGAAGAGACAAAGAACTGAGAGCAGTGACACAAATAGGCATCTGCACACTGATGTTCATAGCAGTAGCAGTGTATTTCACAATAGCCAAAAATTGGAAACTACCCAGGTTTTCATCAACTAATGAATGGATAAAGAAATTGTGATGTATACACAAAGGAATATTATGCAGTGGTAAGGAGAAGAGAAGTCGTGACACATGTGACAACACGGATGAACCTGGAGGACATTATGTTGAGTGAAGCAAGCCAGACACAAAACAAGTTCTGTATGATGTAGTTATGAACCAAAATATTGTGTAAACTATGGAGTTAATAATTAGGATATAGATAATCAGAAAAAAGAAATAAGGTAGAAAATGGAAAGCTAAGGGTTAATTTGTGAAGAACTGGTAAAAAGGTTGTTTTTAAATCTTTGGAAATGAATAGAAATGGTTAAAGCATATCATGGTGTTTGTAACTAACAGTACTCTTCTATGGTTGAAAGGTAAAGTCTAAGGTCATGTGTATTGCTAGAAGGAAAGCTAAAAACTGTAACAGGGAACTCTTTATAAGATAGTAAAACCTCATGTAAAACATGAGTATAGGTGATAGTTCATATATAAGACTGTTTTTACAGAATATAAGTACAAAGTACTAGAGAGAAGGGAAAAGAATAGCAGCTATGTACGGCAGGGGAAGCATAAAGAGATTGAGATGTAATGAGTTTTGTTTGTTATTATTTATTATTATTATTGAAATAATGAAAGTGCTTTAAGAATGATTGAAGACACAAATGCCAAATATGTGAGTACACCAAATACCATTGATTGTACATTTTGAATAGATTTATGCTTTAATAATATGTACCAATAAATTTGATTTGTTAAGAGAAAAAAGACTTTCTATTAGTCGTCATTGAAAATAAATACTGGTTCTCCAAAAGCCTCATCAGCAAGACATATTAAAATGTTTCACTGTATTTTGAGGAGTTATGAAAGAATGTTTATAAAAAACATAAGTAAAATGTAAGAAATAACAGCAAAAGAAACCTATATTCCAGCCATCCAGTTTAGGAAAAAGAAACATTTCCTTTGAAATTTCTCATCTGCTCCTCCCTTATTCCACCCTTCTTCCTAATCCATCAAAAGTAACCACTGTACTCAATTTGGGGTTTAAACAGTGTATTGTTTGCTTTTAATATTTTTGAACATTGCATAAATGAAATCATACTACGTGGATTTTTTTGTAATTTACTTATTCTGCTCCACAGCATATTTGTAATATTTATCCATGTTGCTACTTGTAGCTATAATTCATTTATTTTCATCATTGTGTATGGTTCTGTAAATCAATATGCCACAATTTATCATATTCCAGTCAATGGACATTTGGATTGTTCCTATTTTATTGCAGTTCAGCTTTGGATATTTTTATATATGACTATTTACACAGACATATCTTGGTGTACAAGTGTCACTTATGTAAGACTTCCTCTATGAATATATATATTCACATTTGCATATTCATATAATATATTCAAATATTGTTTATTTAGTGTATGTATGGAATAAGATAGATCTATAGATAGATATAGAATGATGGGATCATAGGGTAATTGCATCTTCAAATTTACTAGTTATTGCCAAATTGTTTTATAAACTAATTGTACAATGTTAGATCTTCCACATTCTCACCAAGGCTTGATATTGATATTGTCAGATTGTCACACTTAGTTTTTCTGGAGGATATGAAATAGAATAATATTGAGGCTTAATTTGCATTTTTATCCACTTGAAACTGATTTTGTATGTGCTATAAAGTACATGTCTGTTTTCATTTTTAATTTCATATACACAATCACTTGTCCTAGCATCAGTTATTATAAATACATAGTTTTTCACTGACTCACAATGGCAGCTCTTCCATTCATTCATTCATTTAGCTAAAATTAGCTGAATGGCTAATTTGTCCATGGCATTTTCCTACAGGATTCAGAGTGAACAAGGTTGATTATAATTTCTACCCTAATGGTTCCTTCATTTAAGTTGTGGTAAAAGCAAATAACAAAGAAATAAATAAAAGTCATATTATATCAGATGGTAATTAGTATTAACTGGAAAATAAAGTGGGGAGTAGGAAATGGATCGGGGTTGTGTTTTCAAATAGGATTATCAGAAAGGTCTTATCAAGAAGGTAGCATTAGAGCAAAGATTTAAGAAAGTGAAGAAACTAGCTGCGTGAATATCTGAGGGAAAACATTTCAGATAGAGGGAACAGCAAATGCAAGATCCCCGAGTCTGCCTGGAGAATACAAGTAAGTAGAAGATAGATGAGTTCAGAGAGGGAACTTGGGGTCAGATCTGTTGGGGAGGAAGCCTTTGCAGTGTAATATGATTTGAATCATACTTTCAGAGTATCATTTCAGCAATTAGTATGGGTTGTATTTTAACAATATATAACTGCAAAATCTCAATGGTCTGAAACTAAGAAGATTTAATTCTTGCTATGTTACACATTAATTGCAAGTTAGCTGGGGACTCTGCTTCATATATTCTGCCCTCTGGGATCCAGTCTAACAGAAGTGACCATCAACAGTGCTTTGGCTTCCAATGATAGCAAGAAAAAAAAGACTGTTTAAACGTGTCAGTCATTAGAGATCCCCTCTTTCTCAAAGTGACCATATCACTTCCATGACTGGCCAACATCAAAGGCATGGCCGCAGTCTGCTTGCCAAGGGCTAGAAAGTACACTCCTACCATATCCGCATGGAAGAAGGATCTGGCGGACTGCCCTGAGATTGTAACTGCTCACAATCTCTCTGGCTACTGTGTTGAGCCACTGTAGGTGAACTGGAGCAGAAGCAGAGGTGGTCTTTAGAAGACAAAGGCTTAGACGAGGATGGTAGGAGAGGATGTGGTAAGAATTGGTTGGGTTCTGGATAAATTTTGAAAATAGAGTCAATGGGATTTTGTTAATGAATTTGACGTAAGGTGTGAAATAAAAAGAAGGGGCACAGATGGCTCTGAGAATGTTGGCCTGAGATGACGTTTACTGTGATGGAAAATGCTTCAGGACAAGAAAGTAGTGGTTGCTGTTTTATAGGGGGGAATCTCAAGTTCAGAATTGGACTCTTCTAGTCCTTCTAACAGGTTTATAAGCAGTTTCCTATCTAAATCTGCTCTGTTTAGAAACACCTAAGACAGTTTCTGTTTTACTGACTAGTTCCTGACTGATACAGATGTTCTGAGTATTGGGGGATGTGGGTGGAGGTGTCTTTCTAGCAGCACAAAATTCTCCAGCCCCGTCTTCTATCTAAGCAATGGTCGTTTGGAGGCCTGAGAAGGATTATTGCATCCTAAGCACCCTGATCCCGTACACTCACAGCGCAAGGAGCTCTACTGCTAAGTCCGGATTCCTGTCAATTACAAATGTAGTTTTTATGTATATGTGGATCTTCTATTGTCTTCATTAGTGGTTTTGCCAATTTTTGTAGCTATAGCTCATTATCATAATTACTAAAGAGTTGTAATTTATAGTAAGCAATGATATTTGGAAGAGTAGCTTTTGAATCATAGCCTTTTCTTCAGAAGTCTTTTGGTTTTTCTATTGTTTTAGGATGTATCATTTAAATTTTAGGATCACTGTGGAAATAAAAAAAAAAAAAACCAGGACAAATCTCTTGGATCCATTTACAACCCCATTTTATAAGTGGGGAAGTTGAGGTGCAAAGCAGTGAGAAAAATTTCCTGAAATTACACAACTAGTAAGCCTCAGAACCTACATGGGAACTCAAGCCGTTTGGCTCTGCAGCTCTGTACTGTCCAACAGAACAGAAAGAACAATCCGAATAGGTTTCTAGCAAAACATTCTATCCCCAGATCAACTCCATCTTCCCAATAGCAGGAAGAAACAACCACGGTCTGCATGGTTTATGTCAGAAAGTTGCACTTGCAACTAGGTCATTCCTGCAGTACCATGGATTTACTTTTTTTTTTTTTTTTTTTTTTACATTTAATACTCTAAATCAATATCTATTTTTTAAAACCTTTTTTTAAATTTTGAAATAATTATAGAATCACAGGAAGTTGTAAAAAATGTATAGGGAGATCATGTGTACTCCTCATCCTATTTCCCTCTATAAGAGCATAATTATAGTACAATATCAAATCAGAAAAGTGATGTATAAACTACAAACCTCATTTAGATTTCACCAATATTATATGCACTTATCATGTGTATGTGTGGTTCTGTGCAATTTTATCACACATGTAGATTCATTTAACTGTGACTACAATAAAAATACAGAACTATTGTATACCCTTTATGGTAACACCAACCCTCCCTCTCATGATCTGCTTTTAACAATAAACATTTCAACATATGACTATGTACCTATAAATAATGTTTGTCTAAATAAAGGTTTAAAGAACAAAAACAAGCAAAGTGCAAAAAGGACCATATTTTAGTTCACCAAAGTCCTGCTGATACAAAGTACCAGAAATTGGGCTCTCTAGGGAAACAGAATCTACAAGAGGTATCTGTCAATAGTACGTGATTTTATGAGTCTCTCACACAGCCGTGGGGATGCTTAAGTCCAGGTTCCACAGGCAGGTTGCAACCAGGGGCTCCAGTGAAAGTCCAGTGAAGGTTCTTGATGAGTTCTGGGAGATAGTGGCTGTTCAAAAGACGAGCTGGGAAATTCTCAGTCAATGCTGGAATCACTCCCTTTTTAAGGCATTCAACTGATTGGCTAAAGCATCACTCATTGCTGATGGCAATCGCCCTGACTGATGTAACTGAAATCAGCTATGATTTACCACTGCAGTAAAGTCAAAGGTGCCTGAAGTCAATAAATGCCTTTGTAGTACACTTAGTCCAGTACTTGGCTAACCAAATAATTAATTACCTGGCTGAGTTGCCACAATAGCCTAATCATCACACTTTTTATAAAGGGGATTTATTTGGGGTAAAAGCTTACAGCTCCAAGACCATGAAAAGTCCAAACTGAGACACCATCAGAGATGCTTTCTTACTAAAATCAGTTACTGTTGATTCTGAAGTGTTGCCATTTGGTGAAACAAGATGGCTGCCATTCTCTGCTCAGGTTTCAGTCTTCCCTTCCTGGCGCATCCTTTCCTCTTGAGCTGCTCTGCAGTCCCAGTCTTTTGGGGATTTATGCTTAAGCAATCTTGTAATCCTCTCTCTCCTGGCATAGGGCTTGTTTCTTTCTGGACCTTCTATATCACTCTTCACTGTTATGCTCTCTGCCCAAGATCAGCTATAAGCTATCAGGCAAAAGTCTCATCTCTCCCCAGGACCTCAGCTTTTCAAGTCTCCCCTTTCTGTCACATGGCAGAATCAAAAATGGCAGATTTCTTTTTTTCTATGCCTGAGTGAGTCTTTCTTTGTATTTCTGTTTATATCAGACACAGCAAGGGGACAGACTCAACCTGGGTTATGCCTCACTGATGTAGCCCAACAGGAAGCCCTAAAGCAATATAATCAAGCAATCTAATCAATAGCCTCTCAACTAAATTCAATGCAATGAAAGGGTATCACACCCAGAGGAATAGATTATTTACAAATATCATCTTCCTCTTTTTGAGATTCATAAAATAATCTCAAATTGCCACAGGCAGTTAAGTTTATGCAAAAACACTATATAATCCTGAAGTTTTATTTTTGCACATTGTTTTTGTTTGGATATAGAGTAGCCCAGGTGTTTTCTCAGAAAGGAAAAGTCCAAAAGAGAACAAAGGGTAAGCAAAAAAGTCCTCTTCATTTTTGGAATGGGATGTGATGGTACTGCATTGTTCTTGTATCCATTGGTTTGAAAACCAGAAAATATGGTGAGGTGTTCTAACTCTGCCATTTCTGATTATATGACTGATTTTTTTGTATGAGTCTTTAACCTCTGAGATCTGTTTCTTTTTTTAATCAAATGTGGATAATGGATATGCCATAACTTTATAAAGGTCAAACTCCTACACTAGATATTGTAATAGAAGATTGCTTAAGGGATGTAGCAGTTTGATATTATTTTTGAATTCCAAAAAGAAATATTGGATTATGTTCATAAACTGATATTTTCCTCTGAGCATATTAGATTATATTGGATTCATGGGTTTTCTTGATTAAGTAACCATGTAAACCTGTTGTACCAGTAGGGTGTTGAGTCCCCAAACTTTGGGACTCATAGATAAAAGGCATGGCAAAGGACAGAGTTGGGGCTTTTAGTATTGGACTTTTAAAGTTGGGTTTTTGATGTTGGAGTTTTGATGTTGGAGTTTGATGCTGAAGCCTTAAGCTGGAAACCCAGGAAGAGAGGAACCTTGAACCCAGAGAGAAGCAAGACCCTGGAAGAGAGGAACCCAGGAAACCTGAGCCCTTACAGATGCCGGCAGTCATCTTGCTCTAACATATGAAAATAGACTTTGGTGAGGGAAGTAACTTTTGCTTTATGGCCTGTTATCTGTAAGCTTCTACCCCAAATAAATACCCTTTATAAAAACTAACCAATTTCCAGTACTTTGCATCAGCACTCCTTTGGCTGATTAATACAAGGGATCTTATCTTTCTCTTCTTCATACTCTACTTAGTGGTACTTACCCATTTGCTTTTTTAGGAAACATCCCCATCTTTGCTCACTTGAAAACAAAGTGTTCTGTTAGGGGATTCTTGACCAATAATAAGAATTTGGATTCCTGAGGCACAAGGCTGTGAAATGCCTGACAGAGAAGAATAGCTGCTGTCAGACATGCTTGATTTATCAGAGAAAACTGAAGGCCACTTTCCCCTGGTTTAGATTTTCATCAGTAAATGGAGGTCACAGAGATAGCATATGACTTTGGCTTCTCCGAGCGGATAACACATAAGCAGAGTTCTAAAATCTTCACATTTTTTTTTTTGGTTTTAAGTTCACAGTTCTGAGTAAAACGTATGAAGTCCAGTAGACCACAGCATGGAGATGGCTCATTAATTCCCATATTACAGTATTATATATGCAGAAGCACCTGCAGTTGAATAGAAAGAACTCTGAACTAAGGAAGGAGAAGACATCCTTTCTAAACAGAGCCCTTTCACGTTAATGATATAAGGTCTTGTGAAAATCACTTGAAATTTGTGAGTTTCATTTTGTTTATGAGAAAGATAGTGATAGTAATGCCTACCTACCTTATATGGCTGTCATGATGAGAAAAATAAGATCATGCATGTAAAAATTCTTTGTGAACTGTCAAGTGGCATATGTGTATGTGTATGTGTATTATATATTATCACCCTTACTATTAGAAATTTTCAGGAAAGGGAAACTATATGTGGGAACTTTTTCCACCCTTTTCGGCTCAGAAACTGTGGGTATATATCGCGCCTAGGGCTAGCTGACCGGCCTGAACTTGGGGAAGAGTCGACAGCCCCAAGTGGGACGATGGGAACGGGTTGGCTACCCACCCTCCACCGCCCAGCAGGCCTGGGAAAAGCAGTACTAGCCGATGTCTCACATCCCTCTCCGGAAAAACACCTAACCACAGCTAGGTGGCCCGCAGAACAAAGTACCCCCCCCCCCTCCGTCCCCCACTTACACGCAAGGGCCCGCTGCGCAAGCGCCTACCCCTCCCAACACCCCTCCCATCCATGCAGTTCCGTGTTGTCCCACAACCAATCTTTGCCTTGAGTCTCCCCAGCACGCCTTATAAGGCATCCCAGCAAGAGCTCCGCCCCACCCCCGCGACAGCCCTATATAATCTCCGCACTTTCCCCAATAAATGGCTCTATCACAGCTTCACAAGGGTGTCTCGTCTCCTTTGTCCCCGCCGCCCTCCACACCTTGCACACCTCCGCCAGAGACTCGGCCAAGTCTCCCGCCTCGCCCTCGCCTCCGGGAAGAACCGCCTGGCCCAAGGCCGCCCGTCCCTCGGCCAGGCTCCAACCACCGCTGCAGGGGAAAAAACCTTGAGCACCACAAAACCAATTATCAATTGAAAACTGCTTCGTTTTGACAACACAAGATACATGGTTTTGACAAACACTACTTTACCTAGGAGATTGTGTAGGATACAAGAACTCATAACAATTTAGAACGAGAAGAGAGTTAAGAGTCCTGCAAATTCAAGTACCAATCTTCTTACTTAACATGATTAAATCACACAGCACAGAGGAGGAGACAGCCAAATTAATGATGGGTACCAGACTGTGATAAATGAGGGAAAAGAGAAAGATTAATGGGAATATCAAAGATAAATTGAGTAAGATCATTTCTGATAGGAGAAAGAAGACATCAAACAGGAGGTACCATTTGTACAAAGCTTTAGAAGATAGATATCAACAGGGAGATGGTGTAAGAATGATTCTTCAATCACTGGGCCAATGGAAATTGAGGCCCGAAGGCATGAGTCTACAGGTGTGCCTACAGAGTCTCATTATACTGAAACACTGTGTGTGCTGTGGGCATAATGTGCTTTTAGAAAGAAGAGGGAGACTCATTTCTATTTGAGAACCATGATAAACAGTTAGCTTTCTAGGAGAAAACAGAGACACAAAACATTAACCACTCTCTCTAGAAACAACATCTATTTGTTTAGGGTAAAGGAAGAGATTTCCAAACTTTGCTCTACCTTAGAATGAAATGGGGATAAAATAATATTGATGTCTGGTTCCCATCCCCAGGCATTCTGATTTAACTGGTATGGGGTACAACATGGGCATGGAGCTAATGAGGTTTTCCTTAGGTACAGCAAAGTTAAACATAAATGAGTAAACAAGTAGATTAAAAACAGGTATTTTAATACGCAAGCTTGTTAACTAAGAGTGGCAACATTAATACCTTATTTACACTTTGGTATGGATTAATCAATTTATCTTTTTAACAAAGCAGAGAAAGAATGGGATCCTAGACAGTTAAATTTTGATTTTGAACAGGATAAGACAAAACTTTAAAAATCCTGGAAAACATTTTCTGCTGTGTAATTTTAATGAAGACCCATACTAGGAGTTAAAATGACATTTTTCATAAGATATGTCAGTAAATGAATAGAATAATGAATAGAATCAATGGCAAATTGGTAAAGAAATTTGGAAAAGAAAGAGCAAGAATTACTCTTGGCCCAGACCAATATTTATCAAGAATATTAACTAAAATGCAATGAAGTACTTATAACATTTCAAATCCATTAATTTCATTCATTTATTCATTTTTACATGAATGCTCATTAAGCACCACCTATCTGCTAGATGTTATTTGAACTATTGATGAATAGCATAGTGAACAACAATATCAATGACAATAGCAAAAAACACTGTGCCCTTGCCAGTGTGCTTTACTTTGGAGTTTGTGCTCCTGAGTGTGACGGAGTTGAACTCAGATGTGACTCCTCTACAGATGGCTCTTCTGTCCCTTTTATTGAACCTGTGGTTGGTGCTGGAGTTGGTGGGTGTATGTCCAGGAGACTTACTATCCATTTCATTGGACTCACCCATGTCAACTAACAAAGAGGTAACCAGCACACAAAGAAACCGAGAGAGTCTACAACTGCAAGCAAGAGAGTCCCATCCATCAGCCATATGGGATCAAAGTCCCCTCCCAATTAGAGGTGGAATGGGCATCACTGTCCCAGAATCCTCAGGATTGGGGAATAAAATACGAACTAGTATGGACCTACTGGTATTCTACCAAAGATGTTTGTGATTCTAGAAATGGAAGAAATTATATCATTGATGTGGAGACAGTGGCCACTGGAGTTGCTGAAGGCAGGGAGAGGGAACAAGAGCTGTAATATGGGGGCATTTTCAGGACTTGGAGTTGTCCTGAATGACATTGCAGGGACAGATGCAGGACACTGTATATGCTGCCACAACCTACAGAATGGACTGGGAGAGAGTGTAAACTACAATGTAAACTATAACCCATGCTGTGCAGCAGCACTCCAAAATGTGTTCATCAATTGCAATGAATGCACCACACTAATGAAAGAAGTTGTTGATGTGGGAAAAGTGGGGAATGTGGGGAGTGGGGCATATGGGAATCCCCTGGCTTTTTTAATATAACATTTTGTGTGATCTATGTCTTTTTAAAAAATAAATAATAAATATATTAAACTAAAACCACCCATGCCCAGCAGAGTATACAGTGTGATGCAAAAAATAGAAAAGAAATAATGTGTAATATCCAATGATGTTATATATGGACAAAGATTAAATAGAGCAGACAAGGTGTATAGTGATGACTATTTGCATATAATGTGATTCTATATATAGAAAGTCTTGAAAAATCTACAACACATCCTCAAGACTGATAAATGAGTCCAGTAAAGTGGTGGGATATAAGGTCAACATGCAAAATTCAGTAGTGTTTTGTATACTAATAATGAGCAAACAGGAGAAAATCAAGAAAAAAAATTCCATTTACAATAGCAACAAAAAGAAACAAATGTTTAGGAATAAAATTAACTAAGGACTTATATACAGCAAACTACACAAAGAAAGCCTAAATAAATGGAAGACTATTCCATGTTCATTGATTGGAAAACTAAATAACACTGAGATATCTATAACACCCAAACTGATTTACAGATACAATACAATGCCAATAAAAATTCCAAAAGCATTTTTTACTGAACTGGAAAAAGCAATTATCAAATTTATTTGGAAGGGTAAGGGGTCTTGAATAGCCAAAAACATATTGAAAAAGAACAAGAAAAATGAAATTGGAAGAATCATGCCACCTGACTTTAAAGCATACTACAAAGCTACAGTGGTCAAAAATGGATGGTATTGGCACAAGGATGGACAAACTGACCAATGGAACTAAATTGTGACCTGTGTAAAAACTACCAACTATTCAACAAGGCTGCCAACTCCACTCAACTGGGACAGATAGTCTCTTTAACAAGTGGTGCTGGGAGACCTGGATATTCATGTCCAAAAGAATGAAGGAGGACCACGAGCTCACACCCTATATAAAAATAACTCAAGATTGATCAAATACCTAAATATAAGAGCCAAGGCCATAAAGCTCCTAGAAGATAATGTAAAGAAGTACCTATGAGATCTTGTAGTAGAAATGCTTTCATAAAATTTACACCCATGAGCAATGATAGAGAAAAATAGAAAAATAGAACCTCCTCAAAATTAAAAATTTTGGGGTTTCAAAGGAAAATTGTCAAGAAAGTGAAAAGGCAGCCTTCTCAATAGGAGAAAATATTTGGGAACCACTTATCTGATAATGGTCTAATATATATATAAACTTACATCTTGAAAATAGAAAGGCAAACAAGCCATTTTTTAAAAATGGGCAGGAGACATGAACAGACACTTTGCAAAGAATAAATACAAATGGCTTAAAAGCATATGAAAAGATGTTCAACATTGCTAGCTATTAGGGAAATGCAAATCAAAACTAAAATGTGATATCATCTTACAACTATTAAACTGGCTGCTATTTTAAAAAACACAGTAAACTCCAAGTGTTGCAGGGGATGTGGAGGAATAGGAACACTCATCCGTTGCTGGTGGGAATGTAGAATGGTGGAGCCATTGTGGAGGATACTAGTGATTCCTCAGAAAGCTAAGTATAGAATTGCCATATGATGTGACAATCCCACAACTAGGAATATACCCAGAAGAATTGAAAACAGGGTTGCAAACAAATATATGCACCGATGTTCGTTGAAGCAGTATTCACAATTGTCAAAAGTTAGAAACAACCCAACAGTTCATCAGTGGATGAATAGATAGACAAAATGTGGTATATACATAGGATAAATATTACTCAGCTATAAGAAAGAATGACGTATCAACACATTCGATGACATGGATGAATCTTGTAGACCTTATGTTGAATGAAGTAAGCTAGTCATTAAAGGATAAATATTGCATGATCTCACTGATATAAACTAAGGATATTGAACAGACTCACAGAGGTAGAGTCTGGAAGATAGGTTACCAGGAGATAGAAAGTGAGTGGAGTGGTGAGCTGATGCTCAGTCTGGGCAGAATCTATGATAAGGAGGATGGGGAAGATTTGGCAGTGGTCAGGGGTAATGGTAATGCAGTGATGTGAGTGGGGTTGAAGATGTTGGAGTGTGAGTGTGAGTGGGGTTGGGGGGTGGGTAGGGCTATCCATAGAGGTAGGGGGAGGGCTGGAGGAATGAACAGGTAAACTCGGGTGAAATAGGGGACTATGGTTGAGAATACAATTGTGGGAGTGTTCTTTTGGCAACTATAACAGGAGAGGGTCACTGGTGCTGGATGTTGGTAGTGGGGGGGATTTTGTGGGAAAAGGCACAACTGGGGCATGCTTCTGTGGAATATGAATGTGTTAATGTTGTTACAGGATATTATCTCAGTGAGTGGAGGCCCACACAACAATGAACAAAATATTAAATCCCCTCCCTGGGGAGTCCTGCTACATTCTCAAATACGGTAGCAAGAATCTCTAGCTTACATATGCAGTGCCTAATAATAGTAAACACCCCAATACACCAAGCCCTCAATATTAATGTTGTACTTGTGACTCTTATTCTTGGAAAATTTAAACTTATTCTAATAATATCTATTACCTAAGATTTACCTGCTGAAAACTTCCTTGTTATGCAAATGTGGCCTCTCTCTAAGCCAAACTCAACAAATAAAGCACTTGCAGCACATAGAACCCTCTACTGGTCCTCATAATTCTCCTATCTTTGTGATTCAAAAAAAATCCGGTAAATGGAGGCTACTACATGACCTCAGAAATATTAATGCTCATATGACAAAGATTGGCTCCCCGCAACCAGGCATTCCTCATCCTTCAGTCATCCCATGCGATTACCACATTATTGCAATTGACCTCAAAGATTGTTTCTTTTCCATTCCTCTTCATGAGGACGATGGTCAATACTTTGCCTTTTCCATACCTGTCACAAATAATTCAGTCCCCCTACAATGTTATCAGTGGAAGGTACTCCCGCAAGGAATGAAAAACAGTCCAGCTATGTGCCAAATATTCATTAGTGAAGCCACCCATCCCCTTTCTCAGTTTTGTCAAATTGTTCAATATATGGACGGCATCCTCATTGCTCACCCAGACCCAATTCACCTACAATTCTGCTTGAAATCTCTTCTACATAGCCTTATGCAACTGGGCCTCATCATGTCACCTGAAAAAGTACAAAACTACCCACCTTACACCTTCTTAGGCTATACCATCATGAGCTCTATCAGTCCTGCCATCCCCACTATTGTTTTGCCCCATAAATGTACTCTTAATGTGCTTCAGTGCCTCTGTGGTGATATCAATTGGTCGCGTCCTCATCTGAGTGTAACCACTCATGAGCTAAAACTTCTTTTTGACCTTCTGGAGGGTAACCCTGACCCCTCCAGCTGTCGTTTGGAGGGCAGTGCCGAACAAGCCTGCCTGAGCCTCATAAATGACAGAATTAAAAATCTTCACCTAGCCCGCTTTCAACCAAAACTCTCTCTTTCTGCTCTAGTCATCAACTCCCCTGGGACACCCACAGGTCTTCTATATCAGAATTCCCCCCTCTTTCGGGTACACTTATCTTTTAGTCATTTAGGTAAAATTACCTCTTATTGTGATGCCATATGTATCCTTGGGAGAAAACTCAGAAAAACAGCTGTTCTCTTGTATGGCATCAAACCCACACCTTAGTTCTACCATTCACTCAAGAACAAATACAACCTCTTTCCCAAACTGATTTGAACATGCAAACTCTCCTATCAGGATTCACAGGTCAACTTGATAACCATTTGCCAAAAGACAAACTCATCACTGCCATGATTCTTCTTCCATTTGTTCTCTCCTCTCACTCCTTTCCTACAACTTCTCCTATCCCTCACGTTGCTACAATCTTTACCAACGCTAACAAAACTCACTTTTCTATAGTAGTAAAATCCCTTGGCGCCTCAGATTCCATCCACGTCGAGCAACGTACCGGCTCTGTTCAACAAGGAGAACTACGTGCTCTCCTCCAAGTTTTCCTACATCACCAATCCATCCCTTTCAATATCTTCACTGACAGTGCATATGCAGCTAATACTATCCATGCGCTGCCACATGCAGTCCTTAAAAACAAAATGAGCATTCAAGATAATATGTTGCTTTTTTTGAAATCCCTTCTTGAAAATCACAAACATCCCTGGTTCATCCAACATATTCATTCCCACACTGAACTCCCAGGACCTCTTGCCAGTGGCAATGCCTTAGCCGATTCCTGGCTCGTGGTAAAATTATTAACCACAGACCTAGACCACGCAAAACTCCTTCATGCAAAGTTTCAAATGTCTGCTCTTTCTCTCCATCATCTCTTCCCCTCCTTAACACAGCAGCAATGCAAACACCTCACTTGTGCATGTAAACAATGTGGCCCTCTCCTTCCATTAGGCCCCCTTCAACCTCAGGGAATAAATCCTCGTGGCCTCTGTCCATATGCCATTTGGCAAATGGATGTCACACACATACGTATTTTTGGAAAAACTAAATTTCTGCATGTCACAGTAGACACCTTTTCCAAATACACCTTTGCCACTGCTCTTGCAGGAGAAACTTCAAGACATGTCATTACTGCTTGCCTTCAAGCCTTCAAACAAATGGGCATACCATGGACCATAAAGACTGATAATGGACCTTGATATGCTTCCAAATCCTTCCAAAATTTCTGTGCCTCATGGCACATCACACACAAAACTGATATCCCATACAATCCCCAGGGCCAAGCTATCATAGAACACATCCAACTCATGCTTAAAAACCAAATAAAAAAAAATGAAGGGGCAATATCCCTGAGATACCCCCAGGGATGTTCTAAATAAGACTTTAATCACTATGAATTTTCTTACATTTGACAATGAATGCTGTATCCCAGCAGTCAGACACTGGGGAGGACTTAGAAATACTCCAACCCCTATGCCATTAGTTAGATGGAAAGACCCCCTTACAAATGCATGGCAAGGGCCCCATCCCCTATTAACCTAGGGACAAGGGTATGCTTGTGTCTTTCCAGAGAACGCACAACAGCCAACCTGGGTCCCCAGCCAGCTCATTCGACCAGCCACCAGAGAAGAAGTCAATACACAACACCAAAATACTGAGGAGAAAGAATGATTCTGGACTCTTGCATCAATTACAGGCACCAGGACCACCATTATTCATCCGGTGCATCCTTCTCTTAATAATTGCTCACACCACTTCGGGGACACTTCTTTGGATCATTCCATTCCTCTGGACCTCGAGCCCTGCCATTCCAGCCATGGAACATCCAAATCAAGGCCATGATCCCCGCTATGCCGTGAGGACAGTCTTTGGAAAATGGACGCTCTGCGGAGAAAATGACTGCTTAGATCTTCGTCCATTCATAATGATGAATGCCATGCTCACTAATGGAACTTGGGTTTCTTCACACACAAATGAGTCAGACTAGGCAGCCAGCCTCAATAAGACTGCAAACACCACCCTCTCTGTGCGCACCTTACCCTGCGTAACTCTTCCCTTTCTTTTTATAGACTCAAGCAATCAATCCTTTGACTGTAACATCACCCTTTGCATCCTTTCCAATTGCTGTAACCACACCAAGCATCCCTACGCTATTATTGTTAGAATTCCCTCCTTAATATGGGTTCCTGTTAATGCTACTGAGTGGACTGGCCCTTCTGAATTAATTACGCACTTACATTTTAGGCAAAAAAGAGCAATTGGTGTAGTTGTAGCTCTCATTGCAGCTATTATAGCCAGTCTAGCAGCCGCTGCCACTAGTATCACTTCTATAGTCCAATCCAATTCCAATGCTAACACAATAAACAACTTAGTAGAAAAAATGGCCACCCCCTTGCAAACACAAAACCTGCTCAATAATCATATTCATGGTGGCCTACTTAATGTACAACAACAAATAGATTTACTAGAAGAAGAAGTACAAATGATAATGCAACTGACAAGACTGCCCTGTGACATTAATTATCCACACATTTGTGTTACCCCCATCAGTGCCACCAATTGCATAGCAAACTTTACCACAGCCAGAGCAATGTTAAAACAAACCCTACTCGGACATTGGAACAACGCCTTCTTAAATTTAACCACTCAGCTCACCCATCAAATTCTGACCCTTAAAAGCACCCGAGCAACTACCATAGACATCACACTGATCACCAATATTCTAGCTAACCTTCAATCCCTTTTCACTCCCTCTAATCTCATAACATTTGTTATCATTGGATCTGTTCTTCTAATGTGTATACTCAGTATAAGATATGTACTGTGCAAAGGGGAAAACCTCTGCAAAGATGTTAAAACTTTAGTACTTGTCCGGCAGGCTATGGTCAGCACTCTAGAAGCAGAATAAGCCACTGCAGAAACTGTTTCTCAAGCTGCGAATATCTTCAGCCTTGCAGTCCTGCAAAAAATGCAGAGATAAACACCGTGCCAGAGAGCTTGGCTGGTAGCCAATGACTGGTAAGATCCTCAGAGGAGGACAACCTAAACAGACACAGTCACCTTGACACAAAACAACACCAGCGCTTCACCTTGCCTCTAATAAAAGAAAAAAGGGGGAATTGTGGGCAAGCTGCCAACACCTTGTTAGACGTAGGAAAACCTCTCTAACTATAAGGCCTTTGGGGTTCCACCCAAAAGATGGCACTGAGGCATGCGGGGGATATGCTGGGGCCTGCCTGGGCATGTCCCTAGGAAATCTGCCTTCCCTCCAGCAACTAGAGCACATGAACCAATCAGCCTCGCTAAATTAGCATAGCCCGTAAGCTGCTTGCACGTTGCCTCATGGTCTATAAAAGCTACTACACTTCCTCAATAAATCAGACCTGCGCCACCAACCTGCGTCTCCAGAGCAGTTACTGTGTGTTGTATTGCTCTGTTTGTCCTTACCTCTTCAGGAGCAGAGCCGCTGGATGGCACCACAACATAAAGCCACTACATTCCTCCCAGCTTGGGGCATGATTCCTGGGGATGATCCTCTCTGGCACTGTGGGATTAATACCAAGCACTCACCAGTGAAGCATTTGGAAAAAGACCTTGGCCAAAAGAGGGAAGCATTAAATACTAAAGAGTTTTAACAGCTCAGAGATTTCAAAGTGAGTCAGGTCATTCCAGAGGTTACCCTTATGCACATCTCAGGAGTATCTAACTGCCTTGGTGAACAAAGCCTCAAACAGGGGTGTTCCTGAGGGCTCTAAAGACCTCTGGACATTATAGGCAAGGCATACCACCCTATGAAATCAGCACTGTGCCAGTGGGTCATATCTTGTAATATATGATAACCTATTTTCCAAAAGTAATAGTTAGATTCACTTATAACTTCCCCTTACATGGCTTTTCTATCACTTTTATTTGAACCTATAATTAGTCCTTTACCTGTTAAATATATGTACCAGAGACTTTATTCTTCCATCTGCTTATATGCCAGTTGATCTCTGAATTTCAGAAGAGTTGTGGCCCACACCCATTCTCCAATTTATTGGACTCGCCCAGTACAATTGATGATGATGGACAGCTCCCATCCCCCCGAAAAACAAGAGTATCTACAAGTGCAAAAAAATAATTCCTTCTGTCTGCCCCATAACATCGAAACTCCCTCTCAATCTGAAGCAGAGCAGGCATCTCCATCTCAAAATCCTCGAGATTAAGGAATGAATGATCATGAACCAAAACAGACTTTTATTATTGTCCTAACAGAAGAACTTGCAACTTTGACTTAAAGATAGTAGTTACCAGAAGTTCTGAGGGGAGGATGAGTGAAGAGTAGGTGGAACTTAGGGCACTTTTAGAGTATTGGAATTGTAATTCATGATATTGCAATGATGGATACAGGCCATTATACATTTTATCAAAACCTATAAAATTGTACTGTGCAAAGTGAAAAACATAGCATTAAGTATAGACCACAGTTAGTAGCAATGCTTCAATATTTATTCATCAATTCTTACAGGTGTACCACACTTATGTAGATGTTATAAACAGGGTTAAACATAGGATGGGTGGGGTGGGGTATATGGGAATTCCCTTTATTTTTTGATGTAACTTTTCTGTAATCTAAAACTTCTTTAAAAATAAAACTTACTATATGAAAAAAAAAAAAAAACCATGGGCAAGGGGCTGAAATATATCAGTGCTGACAGAAAAATGCCAACTAAGAATTTTATATCCACTGAGACTTTCTTTCAAAATAGGGAGGGATTAATAGATTCCCAGATAAACAAAAGTTGAAGAAGTTCCTTACCGTGAGACTTGCACTACATGCAATGGTAGATGGCTTTCTTCAGACTGAAAGGACAGGACACTGGACAAAGTGTGTAAAGAAATAAACACCTCTGACAAAGGTAACCATATAACCCAGGTAATTACAAATGACGGTACTATTTTTTAAATATATTTTCATATGTAACTCCACTTTTTATCACATAGAGCTGCTAAAATACAAATGTATGGAAAGCAATGAGATTTATGCTTCTGGACATATAATGTACAAAGATAAAATTGTAGAGAGTACAAAAATGTTGGGGTATGGAAAGGTATAACAGCAAAATATGTGTATACAATTGAGGTCAAATTGGTATTAAAGCTAATAGTGTTACCCCAAAAAAAGGCGAATAGTGATGAGATGGGATACTTTAGATTTGTTTGTCAGGAGAGGTCTCTATGTAGACAAAAAAAAAAAAAGTTTTAAAAGTCAGCTAGAAGATTATGGCTAGAAAGAAACTTTCAGAAAGGGGGAATAATAAGCACAAACACCTTGGAAAAGAGATATTGCTGAATGTGTTCAAAAGCAGCAAATAATCCAGTGGCTGGAGCCCAGTGATGAGTATCAGCTGATGAAGACTATAGAGTCAAGAGTCTTCCTTCTTTCCACCCTTCCTTTCTTCCTGGGAAAAGCAATCAGAAAAACTAGCCATGTAGAAACATATTTTTTATTTTACTACCCTATTATTTTAAGATATGTCGGTCCAATGTATATCTAGAAAATGAACATTATTTCCTCCACCACCCAAATGAAGTAATTTATGTCATTTTAAATGCCAAAAGAAGAACCTCAAGATTGAAGATAAATGAAAGGTCCCTAACTGGGCTCTAAACTTGAACTGGGAAATTGGTATATCTAGGCTTTTTTGTGTTGTTAGAACTTTTACTCTTGGAATGTCAGAAAATTTCCCAACATTCTTCATCTAGTTCCTTCCTTTAATTAAAAAAGCAGCTTTTTAAAAAAATTAGTAGATAGGTTCATTAGCTTACTCCTTTCTCCCACAGAATACTGTTCCACTGAGGAAGCATTGTTAAAGTCTTGCCTCCCACTGCTATCAGGTCTAAGTTTCCTAAAGAACAGCTGCAGAGGCTTTTCCTTGGAGAGTCAAGCTTTGAAACAACTGATGAGAGTCAAAGGAGACATTTTGAGCAAGGGAGAACTCTCATGGACTGTGTGGTAATGAAAGAGCCAAACACCAAGTGCTCCAGAAGCTTTGAATTTGTCATGTATGCCACTGTGAAGGAAGTGGATACAATCATGGATGCAAGGCCACACAAGGTGGATGGAAGAGCTGTGGAACCAAAGAGGGCTGTCTCAAGAGAATACTCTCAAAGACCAGATGCCCACTTAACTCTGAAAAAGATCTTTGTTGGTAGTATTAGAGAAGACACCAAAGAGCACCACCTAAGAGATTATTTTGAGCAGTATGGGAAAATTGAAGTAATTGAAATTATGACTGACCAAGGCAGTGGCAAGAAGAGAGGTTTTGCTTTTGTAACTTTTGATGACCATGATTCTATGGATAGGATTGTCATTCAGAAATACCTCACTGTGAATAGCTACAACTGCGAAGTAAGGAAAGCTCTTTCTAAGCAAGAGATGGTCAGTCTTCATCCAGTCAAGAGGAGTGTTTCTGGAAACTTTGGTAGTGATCATGGAGGTGGCTTTGGTGGGAATGACAACTTTGGTCATGGAAGAAACTTCAGTGGTCGAGGTGGCTTTGGTGGCAGCCAAGGTGGTGGTGATATGGCAGCAGTGGGCTGGCTATAGTGACTTTGGTAATGTTGGGAACAGTTTTGGAGATGGTGGAAGCTACAATGATTTTGGCAATTACAACAATCAGTCTTCAAATTTTGGACTTACAAGGGAGGAAACTTTGGAGGCAAAAGCTCTGGCCCTTATGGTGGTGGTAGAGGCCAATACTTTGCTAAACCATGAAACCAAGATGGCTGTGGTGGTTCCAGCAGCAGCAGTAGCTACAGCAGTGACAGAAATTTTTTTTTTTAAGATTTATTTATTTATTTACTTCTCTCCCCTTTCCCCCGCCCACACCCCCCATTGTCTGTTCTCTGTGTCTATTTGTTGTGTCTTTTTTGTCTGCTTTTGTTGTTGTCAGCGGCAGGGGAATCTGTGTTTCTTTTCATTGTGTCAGTTCTCCATGTGTGCGGTGCCATTCCTGGGCAGGCTGCACTTTCTTTTGCACTAGGCGGCTCTCCTTACAGGGTGCACTCCTTGCATGTGGGGCTCCCCTATGTGGGGGACACCCCTGCATGGTAGGGCACTCCTTGCACACATAAGCACTGCACATGGGCCAGCTGCACATGGGTCAAGGAGGCCTGGGGTTTGAACCACAGACCTCCCATGTGGTAGACGGATGCTCTAACCACTGGGCCAAGTCTACCACCAGCAGAAAGTTTTAATTACTGTAAGGAGACAAAGCTTAGCAAGAGAGGCGAGCCAGAGAAGTGACAGGGAAGATACAGGTTACGGCAGATTTGTAACCTCAGCCAAGCACAGTGGTGACAGGGCCTAACTGCTACAAAGAAGACATGATATAGACAATATTGATGTGTACAGGTGAAAAAACATGAGGACTGTATTGGTGACTATTGTTTAACAGGTTATTTTAGTTTCCATTCTGTGGAAAGTGTACAGCTTTCCAACAAAGGTTTTTTGTTTTTGTTTTTTGTCTTTATTTTTTTAACGTTACATTTAAAAAAATGAGGAGGTCCCCATATACCCCCATTCCCCTCACCCCACTCCTCCCCCCATAAAAACAACCTCCTCCATCATCATGAGACATTCATTGCACTTGGTGAATATATCTCTGAGCACCGCTGCACCTCATGATCAATGGTCCACACCATAGTCTACACTTTCCCACAGTCCACCCAGTGGGCCATGGGAGGACATACAATGTCCGGTAACTGTCTTTGCAGCACCTCCCAGGACAACTCCAAGTCCCGAAAACACCCCCACATCACATCTCTTCCTCCCACTCCCTACCCCCAGCAGTCACCACGGACACTTTCTCCACACCAATGCCACATTTTCTTCAATTACTTATCACAATAGTTCATTAACAGAGTATTAGTAAGTCCACTCTAATTTGTACTCTATTCCTCGATCCTGTGGACCCTGGAATGATTGTGTCCATTCCACATCTATATCGAGGGGGCTTAGGAAGCAGACTTGGCCCAGTGGTTAGGGCATCCATCTACCACATGGGAGGTCCACGGTTCAAACCCTGGGCCTCCTTGACCCATGTGGAGCTGTCCCATGCACAGTGCTGATGCTTGTAAGGAGTGCCCTGCCACACAGGGGTGTCCCCCATGTAGGGGAGCCCCCTATGCAAGGAATGTACCCCATAAGGAGAGCTGCCCAGTGTGAAAGAAAGTGCAGCCTGCCCAGCAATGGTGCACACACAGAGAACTGATGCAGCAAGATGACACACTAAAAGAGACACAGATTCCTTTGCCACTGACAACAACAGAAGTGGACAAAAAAGAACATGCAGCAAATGGACACAGAGAACAGACAACTGAGGGGGGGAGGGGAGAGAAATAAATATAAATAAATCTTTAAAAAAAAAAAAGAGGGGGGCTTAGATTCCACATGGATGTTGGATGCAATTCTCCTGCTTTCATTTGTAGGCACTCTTGGCTCCCTGGTGTGGTGGTTGACCTTCTTCACCTCCATGTTAGCTGACTGGGGTAAGTACAATAAGCCAGAGTGTAGGAGCTGCAAGTCTGTTGAGGCTCAGGGCCTGGCTATCACATGGTCAATCCAGAGATTCAGGTCCTCTGGGTATAAACTAAACCCCAGTGCAACTACAGATCTGATAAAAGTAACAGGAGAGGCTTGTGAACAAAGATCACATCTGAGTCCAGCTCTATCACACAGAAACACAAACTCCAAAGTAGGGCCAACTGACATGGCACTGAACTCCATCTGCCATGACCATAGAACCTGTGGGTCTCTGTAGCCCTCAGAAGAACCAATACCTTGGTTGTGTCTACTTTATCTGTCTCTGGGACTCTACTGAGGTGTGCATAAGGGCAACCCCTCTGATAACCTCCCAGCTCTTTTTGGAGACTCATAGCCATATAAACTCATTTGTCCTTTCTATTTCCCCCTTTTATTCAGGTCAAAAAGCATTTTTAATTCCTGATAGTATATGTAGACTGAGATATTCTGCTGGCCTGAGTTGACCCTTTTATTCAAGGTCGTTTTCTAGTTACATCATCAGCTGGTACTTGGTAGTAATCCCTAGGTGCCAGAGAGGCTCATCCCTGGGAATCATGCCCCATGCTGGGGGGAAGGTAATGTATTTACATGCTGAATTTGGCTTCGAGACTGGCCACATTTGAGCAACACAGAGGCTCCAACAAAGGTTTTTAATGTAGGTTTTTTTAGCATCCATGTGGTTGATTGCCAAATGTAATAGTTTGCTTACGATGCTGAATGAATATGTCTTTTTTTAAAAAAAGATAGTGAATAAAAACAAACAAACAAAAATTGTGTCATTGTTTGGCTAAGACCAGAATGAGGTATTCAGATTCTTCTTACAGGGTTATTTTCTCTTGGAGCATTTTAGCCATCCATGGTCTTGGAAACAACAGAAAAAGAGCATAGGCTTTTAAAATAGTGAGACCTGAATTCAAATCTTGCCCCTACCCATTTCTAACTGTGAGTTCTTGGGCATATTACTTAATTTCTCAGAGCCACAGTTTGTCTTCATGAAAATGGAAATGAAAATAGGTCTTTTAGGGTCTTGCAAGCATTCAATAAGATGATGGATTTGTAGTCCTTATCTGTCATTTGTGATTTCCCAACAAAGTCTCTTGCTATCTTATATATCCTCACATGCCAAGGTCAAAATAAACTAAACCAAAATTCTATTTCCCAGGCTACCTCACAGCTAGGAAGTAAGCACATGACCTAGGTTCTGCCAAATGGGTGCACTTATCCAGGATTTCTATTCAGAGGTGAGCTGGGCACTGACCAACATGAAAGGTAGCAGCAGCAGGGAAATTCTGGATTGATTTGGAGAAGGCAGCAACTTTGCTATCTTGTCATGTAGTTCTTGAAAAATTACATTTTGTTTCTTCAAACCTTCCAATACTTTTATGAATTATTCATGTTATTTAATCAATTGATTTCTCCTTAATCTGGGCAGAATGAATTCTATCACTTACTTCTAAGAACAATAATAATTTCAGTGTTAAAATATTCATTAGCACAATTATTGTTACCTAGAAGTGCTTAATAAATGTTAATTCTCTTGCCTCTATCATTGGAGGAAAGTTGGGTTAGCAAAATTTTTCTTCTGTTCCCCACCTGCTTTCATTAAAGCTCTTCAGCCATCCTATGTATTATGTTCCTTAAAACCCCAGTAAAAACTAGATTGAAGGAAGTATCTGAGTCCAAATTCCTAGTGAAGTGTTCAAGTTGTTAGCTTGCTTTTTATTGTGGTTTCCTGAAAATAGCCCAAGCTTTGGAAAAAGGGAAACAGGTTGCATGTAAGGAGATGGAGAGATCCTTTGGAAGTGAATGGAGGGTTCACAAGGACACAGGAGAAAGTCCATTCAGATGGGGCCGTCTTTGTAGACATAGAGCAACATGGGTGGAGGCGGGGGGGGAGCTCATACAGTCAGAGCATGGCCATGAGTAGACCATTAAAGGTAAACAGATGTATGCTGCCTTTCCCCTTAGCTATAAGTCACAACATAGTATTATAGACAAGAATTGGCAGAAACAAAATGCAACTATCATAATAATTTGTGATCCCACTCTAGTAATTGGATAGGACCAAGTCTAAGTCCTGTCTACTGGAATTCTAATTTTTACCTAGTATGGTCCTTCTGGTCTGAATTTATTTTATTGGCACTAATTTTATTAGTAGTCTATATTATTAGTTTTTGAGTATTTAAATTCAGATGAAATTTTGAAATGTGAAATGCACTTATAAGTGCACAGTTTTAAGAAGTTTGGCAAAAGTATAATGTGTATAGCCCAACCAGGTTATATTATATTTCCATCATCCCAGAATGTTCCTTCATATCACTTTCTAGTAAATCCATTCTCCCCTACTCAAAGAACTAGTTACTATCCTGATTTCCAGCATCAGAAATTAGACTGGCCTATTCTAGAACTTCTGTGCATTTTTCTGTGTCTAGCATCTTTTGCTCAATGTAATGTTTTTGAGATATGTTAATGTTGTTGCATGTATCCTAGTTTGTTCCTTTTAATGTTAATTCACATTCTACTATAAGAATATACCAGAAAGCAGACTTGGCCCAGTGGTTAGGGCATCCGTCTACCACTTGGGAGGTCTGTGGTTCAAACCCCGGGCCTCCTTGACCCATGTGGAGCTGGCCCACGTGTATTGCTGATGCGTGCAAGGAGTGCCGTGCCATGCAGGGGTGTCCCCCACATAGGGGAGTCCCATGGGCAAGGAATGTGCCCCATTAGGAGAGCTGCCCAGCGTGAAAGAAAGTACAGCCTGCCTAAGAAGGGTGCCGCACACACGGAGCGCTGACAGAACAAGATGACGCAACAAAAATAACACAGATTCCCGTGCCACTGACAACAACAGAAGTGGACAAAAAAAAGAACACACAGTGAATGGACACAGAGAACAGACAACTGGGGTGGGGAAGGGGAGAGAAAGAAATAAAATAAATCTAAAAAAAATTTTATTAAAAAAAAAGAATATACCATAATTTATCTATTCTTGTGTTGATGGATATTTGGATTGTTTCCATTTTCTGATTTTATTTACTAAGTTTATTTTTATTTTAAGTTTCAAATGTCCTGCTTCTTTCTGTGTTTCCTAATTTTTGTTGTATTCTGTATGTCGATTATGAAGGAACATTTTTATATTTATTAAAGGAAGAAGAAAAATATTGTTTTGTTTTATTTATTTCAAGATGAGTATAAGACCTTTGCTCTCTGACAGTTAAGGTGAGAGGCTATTGACTTCAGTTTCTCCTAGAGTTGAGTGAAAAACTGGACTGGACCACTGTTTTAATCTCACTGATTCCCCCTGTGATTAGCTCAAACTCCTACCTACAGTGTGGCCAGCACTGTTCTTTACATCATGTTAACATATAGGATGAGAATCATTAACTTCAGTTTCAGATAATTCTATTTTCCCCTGAATTCAGTATTCACACTGACCCTGAATCTGAAAACTACAAGAATCTGTTGAGGCAAGGACCAGGAAAGAATGAGGGTACAACAGTGAGCCCCTGATACTAATGACTATGCTTGTGAGCCTATACACCAGAAATAAGAACAAGGCCTAGAGCAGCACTGTGCCTAAGAGTTCCCTCCTGACAGCCTCCATGTTACTCAAATGTGGCCAGTCTTGAAGCCAAACTCAGCATGTAAATGCACTGCCTTCCCCCCAGCGTGGGACATGACACCTGGGGATAAGCCTCCCTGGTGCTGAGGGATCACTACCAAGTACCAGCTGATGATGTAACTAGAAAATGACCTTGAATTAAAGGTTCAACGTGGACCAGCAGAATATCCCTGTCTACATATAATAACAGAAGTTAAAAATGCTATTTGACCTCAATTAAGGGGGAAATGGAAAGGACAAATGAGTTTATATGGCTATGAGTCTCTAAAAAAGAGTCTGGAGGTTGTCAGAAGGATTGCCCTTATGCACACCTGAGCAGAGTCTCGGAGACAGATAAAGTAGATACAACCCAGGTATTGGTTCTTTTGAGGGCTAAAGAGACCCACAGGTTTTATGGTCATGGCAGATGGAGTTCACTGGCATGTCAGTTGGCCCTTCTTTGGAGTTGGTGTTTCTGCGTGATGGAGCTGGAGTTAGATGTGATCTCTTTTCACAAGCCTTTCCTGTTACTTTACTGGAATTGTAGTTGGTGCTGGGGTTTAAGATATATCTAGGGAATCTAAATCTCTGGACTGAGAATATCATAGCCAGGCCCTGAGCCTCAACAGACTTCAGCTCCTACACTCTGGTTTATTGTACTTACCTCACTCAGCTAACATGGAGTTGAAGAATGTCAACCACCACACCATGGAGCCAAGAGAGCCTACAACTGAAAGCAGGAGGATTGCATTCAGTATCCATGTGGAATCTAAGCCCCCACTTGGCATAGAAGTGCAATGGACACAACCAATCCAATGTCCACAGGAAGGAGAAATACAGTAAGGATTAGAGTGGACTTACTTATATTCTATTCATGAACTATTGTGGTTAGTAATCGAGAAAATGTGGCATTGGTGTGGAAAAAGTGGCCATTGTGGTTACTGGGTGCGGTGAATAGGTGGAAGAGATGAGATGTGGAGGCATTTGTGGGACTTGGTGTTGTCCTAGGTGGTGCTGCAGGGACAATTACTGGACATTGTAGATCCTCCCATGGCCCACTGGATGGAACGTGGGAGAGTATGGGCTATGATGTGGACCATTGACCATGAGGTGCAGCGATGCCCAGAGATGTACTCACCAAATGCAATGGATGTGTATGATGATGGGGGAGAGTGTTGCTGTGGGGGGAGTGGTGGGGTGGGGGCGGTGGGGGTGAATGGGGACCTCATATATTTTTAATGTAATATTTTTTAAAAATGAATTAAAAAAATAAACTGAGTTCTATGATCGAAAAAAAAAAGAATCCATTGATATATATAATTTATTTCTACTCTCCAATGTCTTATTCACTGCGACTTTCTCGTCAAAATTTTTCAGGGGTTAGGGAGAGGATATTGGGCAAAGAGATTAATTTTCATTTGTGTTTTGTGTTTACAGCTCCATCCTGCTAGTTCATACCATAATCTGCTGCTCATCTGCTGCTCAGTCTCTCCATCTATGGTATACCACTCATCTACCAAACTGTACGCAGTCTAGGTATTCACTGCCACCACCCTGGACACTGCCACAGTCCCCTGTCCACCTATGAAAGATTTTTCTAGTGAAATATAGTCCACCAAGCTTCTGTGCATCTAAAACTTTTCACTAATCCTATAGAAAGGTATGGTTTTATTTTGTTGTGTTTTTCTTATTGTTAGCACAGATGCAAAGGCCTTTGATGTTCTTCTATATACTATTTATCAACAGACTTTTTACTTATATACCTACCTAATTGAATCTATATAGTTGCATTTATTAATAATTACAATATTTTACTAAGGTGGACAAGAAAAAATGCAAGAATAAAGGAAGGAAAAAGGAAGAAAGGAAGGAAAGCAGGTAGGCAGGCAGGCAGTAAGAGTATAAAAGAGTAAAGAAAAGTAAAGTGCATGAGGGCAGGGATTTTCATCTATTTTGTTTATTGTTCTATCCTAGTCCCTAAAATTCATCTGATATGTATTAGGTACTCAATAAGAAGTTGTTGAATAAATGTATGAATAAACAAATAAATGAATAATTAATTAGACATGAATACTTGATACTTTCATTTCTACCATAAAATAATTAATGGGAACCTTCTACCATTTTTTAAATCAATAACTAAAACTTTCTTTCACTTATTAAAAGCAAATGAAACAACAGGCTTGGTTATATGTGCCATATAACATAGGCAGAACTATTCTAATTCTGGTTCTGTTCTCTAGTTGAATAATTATTCAGATAATAATTGCCACCATGTAGAGTTTCAGAGGTGTGGGATCAGAGCAGAAATCAGGTTGTTCCTGGTAATGCCTGCTCTTCATGTTTGAATGGAGTTGAAACTTGCAGCAGAATGCTGAAGAACATCTAAGGCAGGAGAGCAGTGAATGCATATAAGAGTTGCAAGTTCATTGTCAGTATGTCATTCCCCTACTCAATAATCTCTGATTTTCCTTTATACTCTTAGCGCAAACTCCTTAAACCGCATGATGTTCAAGGTTTCTATTTTAACCTCGCTCCCTAAAAGGAATGTTATCTCTCAAAAGTCTTCAGTGAATTCTCAAGGCTATTGTGCTAAACATGGTCTTATAGATTGTATAGCTTACAGGCTGTGTATGGTGCTTCCATTTAAGCTAGTAAATTTATCCATCTTGCACCTAGATTTTAAAGATAAAGACAATAGTGATGATCAGGGAATGAGAAACAAATTTCATCATTTATTAGATCCTAGATGTAAACTCTACAAGAACAGGAATTTTTCCCTGTTTTTCTTTCTACTTTATCTCTAGCACCCAAGTATAATATGTGACTTATTATGAGCATTCAGTAAACATATGTTTAATTAATTAGTGAAATACTATAAGTTGGTTACTTTAATATGTTTTCTCTTTTTCACTATAACCTTATAAACTAAATGTTATTATGTAGACTTTATAAATGAGACTATTGAAGAGATTTAATAAATTGCCCAGTATCATGTATGTAGCAAGAAAAGCAAGGATTCAAACTATGTCTTAGTCATAAAATCTTCCTCTTGCTCTGTACTATGTTGTCTCCTCTAATCCAAACAGCACTTTTTGAGATTCAGCTAATCTGTCTCATCAGTGATGATTTTTCCACAAGGATCAATTATTAACACTTAGAGAATCAGCACCCATTAATAAACACTATAATATTCTTTTATTGTGTCATGTTACTGCATTTTGTTTCTTCTTTAACAGATCTCAAGCTCCTTCGCTAGGAGGTGATCTTTTTTTGACTGTGAAACCGGGTACCTAGAGAAAAATGATAGTGTAAGGTAACTCCGACCTGCTACCAGTTTGTTTAAATAAGTTTTACTTGAACATAGACTTGCCCATTCATTTACATGTTGTCTGTGGCTGCTTTTTTGATACAATGGCAGTAGTTATTACAGAGACTTTCTGACTTGCAAACCTGAAAATATGTACTGTCTGGTCCTCTACAGAAAAAGTACTCATTCCTGATTTAAGGGAAAAGCTTAGACTTAAGAGTCCAAAAGACTTGATTTCAAATCCTGTCCACTTACCAATCAGATCTATAATCATAGTCAATTAATTACCCAATCGAAAGTCTTATAGGCATGCTCTGAAAATTAATGAAAGCACCTGAAGCACTTGTTATGTAACTGGAACTCAGAAAGATCATGCTACTACCACTGATAATTTATTAGTTACATGGATTAGTTTAAGTCATTTAGATTCATAATCTCATTTAGTTCAGTTAAATGTCCTTTGTGTAACATAGGACATTTTACCACATTAGAAAAGTGAAGTAATTTCACTTTGGTCACAAAACAAATGAAAGAGCAATGATTCTAAAGCAGGTAGTCTAGGAGGCAATATGGCAGTTGTGGCAGGAGCCTTGTTTTTTTTTGAAGATTTATTTTATTTATTTTATTTATTTCTCTCCCCTCTGCACCCCGCCCCCCCTGCCACCCCAGTTGTCTGTTCTCTGTGTCCATTTTTTTTTTTTTTTTTTTTTTTTCCTTTTTTTTCCCTTTTTTTCCATTTACTGTTTCTGTGTCCATTTTGCTGCATGGTTTTCTTTGTCTGCTTCTGTTGTTGTCAGCGGCACGGGAATGTGTGTCTCTTTTTGTTGCGTCATCTTGCTGCATCAGCTCTCCGTGTGTCTGGAGTCATTCTTGGGCAGGCTGCACTTTCTTTCATGCTGGGCAGCTCTCCTTATGGGGTGCACTCCTTGCGCATGGGGCTCCCCTACGCGGGGGACACCCCTGCATGGCAAGGCACTCCTTGTGCACATTAGCACTGTGCATGGGCCAGCTCTACTTGGGTCAAGGAGGCCCAGAATTTGAACCATGGACCTCCCATGTGGTAGGCAGATGCCCTATCCATTGGGCCAAGTCCGCTTCCCGAGCCTTGCTTTTTAAATCTCTCTGAATCGTCTCATAAAAACAGAACTACCAGGGTGGAAAAAGAAAACATGCATAGGCAACATCTTAAGCAAGACAAGGTGTTACAGGTTGGGCTCCCTGGAAGCAGACACTGAGATGAAATTGGGCTGCAAGATGCTTACTAGGGATCAATACCTGTGAAATGAAGGGGACAGAATTAGAATTGGGTAGAGGGAAAAGTCACCACTGTGATACATGCCTGACAAAATCTTGGCTGGTTTTGGGAGGGGCTTCAGATTTAATCCTTCCTGTCAGATTTTATTCATTGTAGGCAGAAAGAGCAGGACCTATATACCTCTAACTTCCTGGTCACCAGATGTGGGCTGCTTCAGGAAGGGTGTGATCTTGGATGAGTTGTTCTCTGCCACTGAGGCCAACCTGAAGGACCTAAATGATGAATGTCATCTACTGACCAAATTCCCTACAGTGGGGCATCAAGTTCTTTGATGCGGGATCTGTACAGCACAAATCCAAGTCTTCCACAATCCATTCCTTACACTGCTCAGATCTTCTCCACACTTCTACCTACACTTGGTGAGCAGTTCATCAGGAATTCCCACAATCTTCTCATCCTGAGGAGAAACTGAGCAGAGAGAAGTTTGTAGAACAAACTGTAGCCCCCAACACTGCACTTGATCTTGAAGTCACAATTGCTACTCCTTATCTCTCCCACCATTTTATCTGAATACTTCTCCTCCTCAACTCTGAACTTTGATGGTTTTGGTACTTACCCTCATCCTTTTCTTGAGCCCCTGGTCACCCTTACCTTCTCAGGCTGGTGTTCCTGTGTTGGTATACTTACAATCAAAACTGGGCAAGGGAATACCAAGAGTCAATCAAAAGGACCATTTGAGTTCCTCATGCATTCATCTTCATCCCCACTGTGTAATGGTGAGCCTGTCTTTCCTGATGATAAGAGCTTATCACCCATGCCAAATAAAGATGCTTGTTGGTCCCTGGACACAGGATCCCAGAGTGCATGGGCAGTAGCCAAAGACCATAATTTAAAGGGGTTTTTGCTGCATCCCATTGTCCCTTTGGAGATCAGGACCTCTAATTCTGTGGAGCCTAGATTTGCAGAGATAAATTCATAATGATAATAAAAATTTTAAAAATGAACAAATATCTTTTGATAAGTTACTATTACCTATACTCATAACTATGTTATTTTTCCTCTTCTGTTTCATTTAATTTGTTATGACTTTTAAAGTAAAAAGTTGGTGTGTTAGTTATCTATCACTGTGTATATAGAAAAGGATACTAAAATATATGTAGAATACACAAGTTTTCAAATATGAACCTTTGGACAATATGGCATGTTGCTTATTGCCGCCATCCGCTACCATGTTTCCAATGAATTAAACCCCAAGATATATACCTGGAAGAAAGATTTCACCAAACTGATAGAAATTAGAGATGATTTCATTCCTGTACACTGGCACTGCTAATGTGGCATAAATGGAAACACTGAAGAAACAACCTACTGGGGGCTGACTCATGAACCCCCATCCCAAGCAGACATTGGCTAGAAAATATGTGTTAGAAAGCCATGGCAGATCTACAGAGACATCCCCTAACTAATGGGGCAAGAACTCAAGTTGAAAGCAGACTTGGGTTCTCAGGGGTCACCCATATCTTGGGTTTCATCTTGGCTGGGCTGACTAGTAGCACTGGGATACCCCCAGCTGCATGGAGGGGACACCTGAGTTTTGCTTCTGGCACAAAAAGCCACCCAAAGCAAAGAGAAGGCCCATTGTTAGAGCCCAGTGTGAGGACTGTTGGTATTACTCCACTCCTGCTGGTTCTCTACATTAATAATTGACTAAATACCCCTTTCTGACCTGAATCTAACAGATGAAAGATTTTGGCAGACTCCTATGTCTGAAAATAATTCAGCTTCTAGTTCGCTCCAAGCAAATATGAGGCAAGTGGAGATTTGTAAGGATGTGTAAACAGGGAAAATTCCAGAAAGATGAAGAGTCTATAGTTGAGAGAATCTTTTCTCTGAAGTTTTAAAGAGGCAGAGTTACATTGAAATGGACTTATTTCATAAAATTAAAAAATTAAGAAAGTTAAAAAGAAAATATTCGGAAAATATTTTATGCATTTTAGAAGGTATTGATTGCTAACTGCACAAACAACCTAGGTAAAGAATTGTGGGGTCACAAGCATTTTTCTTCATAAGTATGTAAATGTAGCTTCTTTGTTTTCATGTTGTGTTGTGCAGGGAAATTTTGAGGCCTTTCACTTTAGCTTACTTAATTTTTATTTTTATTTTCTAGGAATTTCAGGAGATTCTTTATCTGAAAAGTATAAATTCAAACCAGGTTATATCTAGAACTTACCCTCCTTTTGTCATTTTAAAAAATTTAATGTACACTCTCCATTTTCAGATTGAGAATACTTCCATGATGAATTTCTTTTCCTCAGAGTTAATGATGACATGCAAGAAAGAGTTTCTAAAGTCACAAAGAAATCTATTTAATTAACAGTGCTAAGGATCTTAACAAATGAACTAAGATATGAAAGAGAAGTAAAATCAGAAAAAAAACATATCTTTTTACTACAACTTTTCTAAAACAGCAGGCAGAATTACCCTTACTTTGTCAAGATTTAATTCTCTTCTTTTAAAACTATACAACCAACTAGGGAAAATTAGAAGATTGTCAAATACCATAACTGAAATAGAATCTAAATCTGAAAAATAATTGGCCTTACTATATATCAGCAATAAAGATTTAAAAGAAAAAAAATCTTAATAAAAGGAATCCAAGTGACATGAAATATGTAGGAATTATTGGTTGAAAACTACAAATATCAAGAAGTAGAAAATAGACTTGTATAAAGTGAGGAATTCATCTCAGAAAAGAACCATATATTACAAAGCTTTAAATTTTCTTGTGTTAATTTTAAAATTTATTTACACTTGATTAATTAGAGGTATGCTCTTAAAGACTGTGTAGACTATTTTCCTTACAGAAAAGTCACTTTCACTGAGCTATTAGTGTAATATTTTGTTTTGTTTTGAGGGCATGAAAAACAATTCTTAATTTTTCCTGAATGATTAAGCATGCAAAAATGTTTTTGACATTTTTAGAAAGAAGAGTAATAATTGAAAAATTGCTGTAAAGGATTTAAAAACATATTAGAAAATAAGTAATTAAAAGTGTAAATTCAATTGATGGCACATAAAATTCTCCCTCTCTGTCTCTGTATCTCTGTCTCTGCATCCCTCTCTATACATACACAGACAAACACATACACAGACAAAGATATATCTTTAATAAATTATAAGTAATTTATATAAATCACTTGAGAATGCTACAAAATCTGTTTAAGAAGTCAGAAAAAAGAAAAAAATGCAGTGTACTGTAAAATTATATAGCAAAAATGCTAAATAGTTAGAACAGTTCTCACAGTGTGGCCTTTGAACCCTGGAGATCTCTAAGACTCAATGAGACCAAAACCATTTTTATAATGATTAGAGACTGTTTATTGACTTTTGCACAATGCATTGGCATTTGTACTGATGGTGCAAAGTATTAGTGGGTTAAGCTGCTGGGGTCTTTAACATAAATCAAAGTCATTGTCACCAAACTTTACTAGTGGTCAACATATTCTTCACTGTCATGTATCAGCAGGAAAAAAAATAAAACCCAATAGTTTCACCAATTTTCCATGATGGAGCAGTAAAAATTATTAATTTTATTAAATTTTGAGTTTTAACGACTTTTAAAAATATCCTGTAAGACAAAATAAAAAATAAACATATAATATATATGCTGCATATTGAATTATAATGATTATTTTGAAGAAAATCAGATTTGTGACTGAGTTACCAACTGACTGGCTGCAAAAAACAACATTTTTACTTGGAAGAACAACAGGCTGACCAACTTAAAGAGAGTTTGTCATGTCAAGGAAACAAGTAACCATGTATTTTCCTTGTGATAGCATTTGAGCTTTCAAGCAAAAATGAGAGTTTTGGAAAATTGTATCCATCACTGTCAGCTTGACAGCATCATGATAAATAAAGATTTTTTTTTAATGAGATTGGTAATAATAGTAATGAATGTGATTTTTTTGACAATGTATAATAATGTTTCACAATTTGGAAGATCTACATATTTTAGTGAACCAATACTTTCCAAATGACCAATGCACAATGTTTCAAAATCATGCATGAAACTGCAAGATAAACCAAGAAATTTTAATGTGATAGAGTATAAAACGTTCATTGGTAAGGATTCAGATTTCACACTGTAATTGACATTTAAGACACTATGATTCTTGAGTTTCGGTGTGCAAACGAATAATCCTAAGAACAAAATGTTTGAGAACTGCTGATTTTAAACATTCAACTTTAATGAAAATCATAACACACTTGAAAAATCAGTAAATACTTAGCTTCTTTCTCTATTTATAATTCTGGAATGCACTCCCAGTAGTTCTACATTTGTTCTGATCATCTGATACCACAGTTTTAAAATTGTTTTAACATAATTTATACTCTTCCTTGTAGGAACGGAATTAAAGACATTTGCATTTTTCTCACTAATTTGGACACATATGCTCGAGACCAAGAGTCAACAAAAAGTAAACATGCTAAAGTCAGCAAAAAATAAGCTTCCTCTACTCTACAATCAAGCTTCTAGAGAGTAACATAATAGTGAAGAAAAGACTAATGAAGTTGTAATGCACACAATAGTTAAAGCTGTATTTTATTACAGCTTTATGTTGATACAAGTGTCCTTGCTTTTAGAATTTTATCTCGTCACATTTATCAAGTTATAAAATTTGTTAATTTAGCAAATTTTTCTACTCATCAGAGTAAATTAGCACCCATCTATTATTCTTTAAAGACTCCATTTGAATATTTACTGTCTAAATTCTGTTAGCTTGAGAATCTTTTACTTACTATTCTTAATTACCATTGACAAATGAGGCTATACTCCTCTTAGAGCAAAGTCAATTAGAACGTATTTTACAGTCTAGAATAAATTTGCTCTTTACTCAGAAAGAATTGACCATGCAAAGACACCAAAAGTTATGGAACATTATCTCCTGACATTCCTGTTCTTTAAGTTTCTGAACGTATTTGCATATTGTTGGTATTATTTCTTCCTTATATGTTTGATAGAATATCTTAGTGAAGCCATGTGGACCTGGCATTGACTTTGTGGGAAGGTTTTTAATTACAAATTTAATTTCTTTGACAGATATAAGAATATTCACGTTTGCTATTTCTGGTGAAGGTATTTTAGTCTTTGCTCTTCTGCTTGGTATTTGTTGAGATACATGGTGTGGTAGGCATCTTTCTAAGATGACACCCCAAAATTCCCAGTCCTGGTATAAACAAATCTCCTCCCAGTTATTCAATAAAACAGTAATCTTGCTGTTTCTACTAAGGGATTTTTGCAGATTAATTTAGATCCCAAATTAGCTGATATTAAGATTTTGTCAGGTGGGCCTGACATAATCATGTGAGCTCTTTATACCTGGCTGTATAGATCAGAGACAAGAGAAGTCAGAGACATATGAGACAGGAGAGGGATTTAACAAGGAAGAAATTCTCCATTGCCGGTATTGAAGGTGGAGGAGGACATATGGCCAATAATGCAAGTGGCCTCAAGTGCCTGCAAATGGCACCTGGCTGGCAAGGAGAAAGGAAATGGGAACCTTGAACCTAAAGCCACAAAGAGCTGAATTATGCTGACAATCAAAATTATCTTGGAAGAAACTCCTCCTTAGTGGTTCCAAATGAGAATTCAGTCTGGCTGATTCCTTAATTTCAGCATTTGAGACCCTGAATGAAAAACCTGGACTTACCATGCCTGGACTTGAGCTAAGTAACTGTTAACTAATAACTAAGTTTAAGTTACAAAGTTTGTGTAATTTGTTATGAAGCAATAAAAACTTATTCATTTGGGTTTATAGTTTATAGCATATTTTAAAAATTGGGGCCATTATTTCTTCAAATATTTTTTCTGCCTCTATTACTTTCTCCTGTCTTGGAGGATGTTGATACAAATATATTAAGTCACTTGAAATTGTCAGACACTTCATAGATGCTCTGTTCTTTTTTTTTTTTTTTTCAGTCTTTTCTCTGCATTTCATCTTGGAAGATTTCTCTTGTTGTGTACTCAGATTCACTCATCTTCTTTATAGAATTTTGTTAATTGCCCCCCCCCATATGGTTTTTATCTTTGACATTATAATTTTCATCTCTAAAACTTAAATTTTTATTTTTTCCATATTTTCAATAACTCTACTTGGTATGATCAATATTTTCTTTAGCTTCTTGGATGGGTAGAATACAATTTTTCAATAATTGCCAGATATTTCCTTGTTGAGATTAAGGTCATCTACAAAAACTCTACACCTAATACAATACTTAATAGTGAAGGATTCCGTATTCTCTATTAAAGTTAAGGAACAAATCAAGAATTCTCCTTTCATCTCTTCTATTTATTTTTGTAATGGAGGTCCTAGCCAGTGAAGTAAGGCATGAAAAAAGTATAAGACTTTCATATTAGAAAAAAAGTAAAACTGTCTTGAAGTGCAGAAGACATAATTGTGTATGCAGTGAACCCTAAGGCATCCCCCGAATGCTACTAGAACTAATAAATGAATTTAGGAAATTCAGGTCCTAGTCACAAAAATAAAATACATTCCTCTACACTAGCAGCAAACAATTCGAAAATTAAATTTGTTAAAGAGAATAAACATATACTTAGGAATATTTTTATCAAAATATGTGTAAGAGCTGTACACTGAAATACAAAGAGCTGTAAAAGAAAAGTAAAGAAGTTCTGAAAAAAGGGAGAGATATACTGAGTTCATGAATTGGAATATTCCCTTCCTATTTTTAAGATTGCAGCCATCCTCAGGTTGATCTATAGATTCAGTGCAATTCAACTATAAATCTTAACAGGTCTTTTGAAGAAATTTACATGATAATTTTACAATTTATATATAAAGGCAAAAGCTTCTAGCAATAGAAGAAATACCATTATTGTGGAGGCAGTGACCCATGGATGTGCTGAGTTTAGGGAGAAGAAAAAACAGGTGTAGTAGGGGGGCATTTGCAGAACTTGGGAATCATCCTGAATGACATTACAATGACAGATACAGGCCATTATACATCCAGCCATAACCTACAGAGTCGAATGGGAAAGAGTATAAACTACAACGTAAACTATAATCCATGCTCAGTGGCAATGCACCAAAACATGTTTATCAATTGCAATGAATATACCACACAGATGAAAGATGTTGCTAATGTGGGAAAATGTGGGAGGTGTGGGGAGTGGTGCATATGAGAATCCCCTATATATTCTCTGTAACATTTATGTAATTGAAGTATTTTTTTAAAAAGTGAAAAAAATAAGAAACCCACAAAGCCTTAGAATAATAAATAATAGATCACTGCAAAAAAAGAAAAAAGAAGAACAAATTTGGAGGTCTTACATGACCTAATCACAAAACTTCCTATAATGCTATATTTTTTGAGACAGTGTGGGAATGGCATAAAGACAGATATTTAGATCAAATGAAACAAATTAGATAGTCTAGAAATAGACCTCATCTTATATGACCACATGTTTTTGTTTTTGTTTTTTTGACAAAGGCAACTCAATGGGAGAAGATAATCTTACAAACAAATAGTGTTAGAAGAATTGAATATCAATATGAATAAAAAAGAATAGCTAAGGCTCTTAAAATTCTGGAATAAAACATAAAAATATTGGTAATACTGGGTTCAGCAGTGGTTTCTTATATAGAATATCAAAAGTCCAAACATAAAAAAAGAAATTATAAAATGGACTTTACAAATATTTAAAATGTGTGCACTTGAAAGACACAGTTTTGAAAACAAAATGTAAGGCATAGACTAGGAGAGAAATTTTGAGACATATATTCTAAAAAGAGCTTATATTAAATATTTAAAAAGCTCTTGCAACTCTCTATTAATATGAAAACAACTCAATTTTAAAATAGGGTAAAAAATTTAAACAGACACCTTATAAAACAAAATGTGTGAATGGCCAGTAAGCATATGAAAAGATGCTAGTTATCACCCGTCATTAGAGATAGGCAAATTAAAAATAAAAGGAGCAACTGCCACACATCCAATAGAAGGAATAAAGTTAAAAAGACTGGCAAAATAAAATTTTGGTGAGGATTTGGAGAATCTAGAATTTCATTTATTGTTGAGGGGAATGCAAAATATTACAGATACTTTGGAAAATTCTATGGAAGTATCTAATAAAGGTACAGAAAAAGTACACTTACTATTTAATCTGGAAATTTCATTGTTTGGTGTTTAGTCAAGACAAATCTTGTACACAAATGCTCATCGTATAATTTTTCATGATAGCCTAAACCAGGAAGCAACTTAAATGTCCACTAACTGGTAAATAGAAAAATGAATATGAATTTCAAAAATATACTTTGAAAAATTATCAAAATAAAACTACTGATTGAATGATTTCATTTATATGAAATTCTAAAAGAGGCAAAAATAAAGTGACAGAAAGCAGATCAGTAATTGCCAGGGGTTGAGTGTGCAGGGATTGAGGGGGTTAAGTGAAAGAAGCAAATGGAAACTTTTCAGGGTATGGAAACCTTTCTGTAACTTGATTATGATGATAGCTTTAATATAGCATACAATTTTCAAAATTCATCAAAATGTACAATTAAATTAGTGAATTTTATAGTATGTGAATAATGCCTTAATAAAATAGGGGTGCGATAGTAAAGTTATTTAAAAGATATAAAGAAATAAAATATTGTAAAAATAAAATGTCATCCTTGGCCTTTTTCCTGTTCTGCATTCTGTATCCATGTCCTTGTTAAACTCCTTTACCTTCCATCTTATTCCTGATCACAGCCACAGGTATGGTCTCATCCATTCTTTCCTCCTTTTTGAGGATCAGCTCTCTCCTAATTATCTTTGGCAGACCCTGAGAAAAGCTTCTCCCTTAAATCCCAGCCAGGGGCCATGTCTCTGCAAACAAATCACCTTGGTGTTGGCTGCTTTTCTCTATTGTCTCTACATAGAGCTAGTCATCTTCTCTAGGCTCTTGTTTGTCTTTTGAAAAGCCCATTGATTTCTGGATATTTCTAGTGCTGACTCCAGACCTAGATTCTGGATTTTTCCTCCCTCTTTCACTCCCTCTGTTCCTTCCTTTCTACTTTCCTTTTTTCCTTTCAGTAATTATCTAATGAGTGTCCACTATGGGCCAGCAATTGTGATAACCCTAGGAACATAAGAGCAAGCAGAGTACATGTGATCCATGCCTTCAAGAGATGTACTATATACCATAGTTGAGAGAACAATTTAAAAATAAAATAACCTTAGTTAGATGGTAATTAAAGTTTGCTAAAGTGGTTCATATTCAGAACACATTACTTAGCCCAGAATGAGCAGGAAAATTGTTCAGGATGGAATGACCCTTAATCTGTCACCTACAGCAAGAGTTAGGCTATGAACTTTCCTTTATCATTTTATATGAAGCTATACCTGTCCTCAAGGCCCCTCCTCACCCTGAAAATAGATACCTTTATCATTTTCTAGGCCAATTATCCCTACGAGTTCAATCTGTTCCTTAGCTTTCTGAGCCCTGAACTGCATACCATTTGCCCCCCATGACAAATATAGACCATCATTTCTTATAAGCACTTGGTTTTACATGACCATAGTTTCTTAAATGGGGGCCTTAAATTACTTCTACAATTTTTAGTACTCTTTTGCAGTTTTAAATTAGTATGAAAATCGCTAGAGGTGAGATAAGTCATTTAATTAAATATTGTATGCATCTGATGAATGTGTACAAAAGCATCACCCAAGGGGTATAGATTTTTATAATGAGCTTCTTTCTTTGACTTTTTTTGACTTTTAACCCTCTTTGAACTTCTGCTCTGATAGACCAGATTGTTATTCTTTTGCATTTTCAATATTACAAGAGGCATTCTTGGAAGATCTGAACTGGTCCCACTTGCAGTTAGCACAGCAGGTTCTATCCTCGTGCTTTCAATCACACTGCTATCCTGAACTGTCAGCACAATTCTTGAGTGTCTTAATGAGATTCAGCATCTCAAGACCTGATGGCAAAGTGAGACTTTTTCTAAAGAGTACAAACAGTGTCTAGATAAGAACTTATTCTATGCTATACTTCAGGTAAAGAGATAAAAATCTCTCACAGCATGATTAAGACATTGAATTTACTAACGGAACTGACAAAGATGTAAGATGTAAACATGGCTGTGAATGTGAGTTGAAGGGACAAAATAGGGATTGAATGAAATCTTATGGTTTTGTGATGCCATTTAATGCTCTAGGGGACAAATATTCTCTCCCCACCCTCCCCTGATCCTCTATCCCCACCTCAATAATTAGATTGTTATGAATTTAATGTGCTTTTAAATACTGAAACTTCTTCATGTGCATTTATTTTGTCGAAGAATGAAGGGTTGCTAATTTTAGGGAACCTTATCATATTTCCTCTTTCATCATTTTCTCCTAACTACACCATCAAGCTGTAAGCAGGCATTTGTGCCTTATTAACACTCTGTATGATGAGACTTTATAGTACTGATTTTGACAGTCTATACTGTCCCTGAACTAGTAGACCCGGCTTTAATCTTTGCTTGGGAGATGCTTTCTCGTTTTGTCTTTGCCTGCACTGCTCAATGCAGTGTAGTCTCGAGTTGAGTTTTAAGCTATGAGGTGTAAAAATTCAAGATGGAGAAACTTTAGGAGGAATATCTGAGACTTGTCCTACATGATTAAAGTTCTTGGAAATGGCCATGATGATTGGTGGAGAGTCATTTTAACTGGGTCTTTATTCCTTGGTAGGATTTTGGACAAAGTCTTCTGAAACTCCTCCTGTGTGCAATTTCTCAATGGAGGACAATTGCTGAGGGAACATTAGTTACATGCTAATTCTTTGTAAATCATAGCAGGATTAGTTAGACCAGAGAGGCTGCTTTTGCCCTCTTTGTTAATAATACTTTTTGTTTTCTGATTCCTTTCCAGTGACATACTTACTACTTAGTTTTATCCAAATGAAGCTGGAAAGGAATTTATTAAAAGACATTGGATAACAAAGAGCTCACAAGAAGGCTAGAAAATGAGCCTTGCACATGGGGAAGTACCTAAGAAATACTGCTAAAGTCATGTTACTGAAACAGCAGGTAGAAGTCTCTATTGGAGTCACCACCACTGATGTCACTGTCATATCCAGGAATGATAGATTATGCCACTGCCATCATGAAAAACATCTAACTGTTCCTATATCTTTTTGTCTTTGAACATATAAGGCAAGGGGATCTAAGTGATTCCCCAGGCCTAGAACACATACACTTGTCCTGGCAGCCAGGGTCTGTATGAACATGTGAAGTTCTGTTAGCTTTCTCAGTAGGAAGAAGACATTGCTTTCCACTCCTTTAAGGATTTAACTTTGAAGCTGAAAGGTGCTCTTGGATGTTTTCTATAGCCAAAAAGTGAAAAAAGGAACGAATGTCCATTACAAGTGAATACTCTCTGACATTCCTGCCAAAGAAAGCTTTGAGACGCTTTTAACTGGTAGGTCTGGAGGAGGAAAAGAAACTTCTGGGTCTCTTTTTCAACTTCTTATCTGCAAAAGCACATTTTCTTTCCAGCAGTGCACTGTGAGGTAAGTGTAGCACAGCAGGACAGATTTTATCCCTGGGGATCTGTGGATGGGGAGTAGCTATTGCAGTTTTCCAGCCCTTCCTGAGACTGGATGTGAAAGTTCAGTTCTAGGTTGGAAGCGGATATAAAGTGAGGTTTGTCACTTAGCTTTAGCCAATATAAAGTTCATATTTTTATTTCTGTCAGCTTAACTCTAGCATGTATCTCTCAGTTGGCTTCACAGTTGGTTAGAGAATAAAGGGAAGTTAAAATATTGTTATTGTGTTCTAACACTCCAATAAAAGTGACACAAGTTTTTATGCTATTTGTGTTTCTGTTTCTTTTCTCTGCCTCCTCCTCCTCCTCCTCCCTTTTTCCCTTCCCCATATCTGTTTCTGTCTCTCCCCACTCCATTTCTGCCATTCTTATCGCTCCTTGTCTTCTTAATTTTTCTGTGCAGCCCAGTTTTCTGCTAGTTTTCACTTTCTCCTTTCTCTCTCCAACCCCTCTTCACTTTCACTCTCACTCTCTCCCCTCCCCTATTTCTCTCTCTCTCTTCACTCATTTGGTCCAATAGTTTTGCTGCCTGATGGTAATTTCAGGGGGACAAAAGCTATTGTTTACTAATAATAATATCGATTGTATGTTTTCATTCAGGACACTACATGCCTGGTGTAATTTCCCAAAACTTACTGTTTTCCAGAATTGTTTGTTTGCATTATCCCTCAAAACATGTCCTATGAATCTTTCAGTGGAATTACATCTTTCCCTTCTGATAATTTTAGGTATAGGGAAAATATCACCTTAATCTCTGCAAAAGAAATTCATTATTTTGGTTCCAGGAGTTTACATTATTATTCCCCCAATCATTAACTTTACATTATTTTTTTCCCTGGATGAAGCCTTATTTTTAGAATTGAAAATTTACAGATGAATGGAGTGTTTACCTATTACAATAGCCTTCACAATGCCATCCAGAACTTACTGATATTAAACAGAACTAATATTTCCTATATTTGGAAGAGAGATATGGGCAAGGAGTGAACAAAGAGAAGGGGAAAGGTTAGAGATGCTTCCATTGTTAGAGGTGCCTGCATTCAAGGGGAAGATAAAGAAGCCCCCTAGGTAGACTGTCTACTATCAGATCTCCAAAATGTGACCTATGCTTCCAAATTAGTTACGAGTTTTCATTTGGAAGAGGCAAGCTGGAAGTACTAAATGGCCCCAGGGGAGAGAGACCAGGGCCAATAAGTGAATGTCATTGATAGTTATTTTACTTTATGATAAAGCTGAAATTTCCGGAGTCAAAGATCCCCAAATATGGAAAGACCAAGCCAGGAACTGAGAAAAATATTTATGACCATTGCTAATATTTATAGAATCCTTACTCTGCACCAAGCACATTCCCTACATATTTAACTCCATTAGATACTAATTACCCTCATTTTGTAGCTAAAGCATTAAGGAGCACAGAAGGTTATTCGTTCAAAGTCGTGAAGCTATGGAGGTAGAGCCGAGATTGGAACCCACATTCTGACTCACTACCTACACTCATAAACACTGCAATGCACTACTCTCTTAGTGATGAATTCCCTTTCTCTAGACCTATACAAATGGAGACTAGAAAAAGTTTGGCAGTTTCAAGCATTAAATAAGAGGAATAACTAGATTGGTGATTTTCAAATACCAGTCCACTGTGTCAGAAATTGAAAAGAATTCAGATTCTGATGTCCCAGTTCAACAGGTTTTGGCTTAGTAGATCTGGAGCATTGCCCAAGAATCTGTATTTTTTTAATAGAACACTTTCCAGTTAATACTAACAGTGGGCCCATTTGTAGGAATGATAGGACTAGATGATTTTTACAGTTTTTTGCAAGTCTGAGGACATGTGTTCCTAGTCCCTTTCCTTTCCCTCTACTCATTGTTGTGCTCCCTCTCCCCAAAGCAGGAGACTGAATGTTTCTTGCATCACCCACATCGCCTAATATTGCAGAATTGTCCTTTGTCATGTCTAAATTTAAATGTTTACATTAGCAGCCACTTAAGTTCACGGATTCTTTACTTTGGTGTATTGCACCAAAACAAAGGAAAACAAAGCAAGACATATCAGAAAAGTAAGAACAGAAAAGGGGGCAAAAATGCCTCCTAGGTCCACCAATAAGAAACCTAACCTAAAATGGAAATCCAATCTCAGCAAGGGTCTAGAAGGAGCTAAGCATAAGCACCCACATTTAGCTACTCTGAAGTACTGGACTTTTCCAGGAGGCATTGGAAGATAAAGGTTTTTTTCTGAGATGTTCTGTTCATATATATGTGGAATGCAATTGACATGACACCTAAAATGCTCAAAGTGACACTTTTAATTGACAGGATTATTATAATAAAAGTAGGAAGATAATAGGAAGAAAGACTGTGACATTTCCTCATAGAAACCAAAAGGAGAGGGCATATTGAAAAGGATGATTCATATTTAGTTATGCTAACAACTATGTGTGGTAAGACAAGTTTTAAAGATGAAATAGCTACAAAGACCTTACCTAATTTTATCAAGGTCACAGGGCTCGTGTGTTATGGAACTGGGATTTGAATTTCTTTCAAAGCCCATGCCCTTTCTACTCCACCAGCCATTCCCAAACTTGAGCCTCCATCAGAATTTCAGGGGGGCCCTCCCCCTCCCTGCTCTGATTCAGTAGTTCTGGGGTTAGTAGGACCTGAGAATTTGCATTTCTAACAAGTTTCAGATAATGCTGCTACTGCTGTTCCAGGGACCACACTTTGAGAACAACTGTGTAATTGCATCTTTTGAGGATGATTTTAGAACTGCAACCAAGTGTTTCCAGCCAAAAGGGTCCCCAAAACAATTTAGACCAGAAGTTGAAAACTGATGACACCAGATATATATAGTTAATGTATTTGAATTATTTAGTTGCCAGTAATATAAATCCAGAAATTTCAGATAAATATCTGAATTTCTGGCTCTTGCCACTTCAAATATTTACCTACTTCACCCTATAATTAACTATAATATTAAGCTGGCATTTACTGAGCACTTGTTATTTGCCAATGTTCTAAGTCCTTTACCTATATTAGCTTTTTAACCCTCACAACCATCCTATGAGGAGTATATTAATCAAAGTAAATTAAGCTGAGAGAACAAATGGAATAAATAATCTTTACCATGGCTCAGACACAATAGAAGGTTATTTCTTCCTCACCTAATCTAAGACAGATTCTCCAAATGGCAGCAGACACTTGAAAGTGATTCAGGGACCCCAACTCCTTCCATCCTGTAACTATGACAACCCAAGCACCACATGTTTATTTTCATCCAGACAGTAGAAGATGAAAGAGATCATGGATGTGACATCCCCAATTTTTAAAAACTTTAGCTTTGAAATGGCATGTCATTTTTACTGATATTACCTAGAATTTAGTAACATGGTCACAACCAACTGCAAGGTGGTTTGGAAAATGGAATTGAGTTATGTTTCTGAGAAGAAAAAGAAGAAACTGATTTTTGGTGAGCAGATAGCTTTTTCTCCTATTCTCCTATTATTATCCCTAGTTTAGAAATGGGAAACAGGCACGGAGAGAAAAGGTAAATACCCTAGGTTTGCACCAGTAGGAAGTGGTGGAGTCAAACCTTGAAGCCTGAGTCTGGCTCTACAGCTCACATTTATAAACATTGTGCTATACCACTTTGTAAATAATAATGACAATAACAATACTAGTTCTGCGCTATTCTGAGCACTTCACATGTATTAATTCACTTAGGCTTCACAAGAACACTATGAGGTATTTTATCTATTTCCTTCTTATAAAAGTGGAAACTCTAAGACAGAAGGAAATTAAGCAAAGTGACCAAGTTCTTTACTGGTTGTAGTAGCAGAGCTGGTATTTGTGTCCAGGCCCTTTGACTACAGAGTTCATACTCTTAACTTTCGTGTTATGTTCTTGTTTTGCTGCCTGTGGGCATTTATGTTTGTCACTGTCTTCTAGACCAATGCCTTCTTTCTACAAATGAGGAAATTGAGTATCTCAGACATTAAACAACTTCCCCAGAGTTGCAGAATGGGTTAGCCGTAAAGGTCATGCTAATACTCCCGATGGGAGGTTTGGCTCACTATCACTCGAATACATATGGAAAAGAGATTAAATGAATAATTAGATTTCACTCATGATCTTTAATCTAAAGGTGATCTCAAAACACTAAACCAGTTATTCTCAAGCGTGACTGCACCTTGGAAAGTCTCACTAACTGCTTTAAAAATATATATGCCAGTCCCCACCCCAGACAAATTAAAACAGAATCTCTGAGGGGTGGAATTTGTGAATTTTTTCCTAGTAGGAGTTTCTAATGTGCAGCCAGAATTGAGAATTGCTAGATTACATCATCAGGATATGCAGATTGGATGCAATGGCTGGTAATTAGACATTGATGTTATCTTCTTCTGGAGGTTCCTGTAAAGACATCTGGTTCCATGTTCAATGCCAACTGCAATCCTATAACCAAGTGCAATAATTGCTTGTTACTGATGTGTGTCCAAGAATAATTGAAGAGATTTGCATTGCTTCCGTTGCTGATTAACTACTGTAACTAAAGGTACCTGTGCTTCTCCAGTATGAAATAAACAATCTGTTGAATGGTGCTGGATCTTTTTGGTTAATTTCCATGTTTATTACTCTTGACCCTTGCCCCATCTAATCTGATATTCTTTCTGCTGCTTATTCTTACTGCTATTGACCTGTGCAGTAACATTGTAGCAAGTGTCATTTGACAAGGTCTCCAGGTCCCAGATGAGTTCTGCATCTCATGGCAATAACTGTGATTGGTCCTTGCCATATCGATAGAGGAAAATCATAGGAATTTGGCATACAAAAATTAAACTGGACTAGTAATTTCAAGTCCTATTTCAAATCATACTCAGCCTTATAGAAGTAAAATAATGAGAATTATCCAAGCAATCTTTTGGTAGCAAAACAACAATCATTTTAATAAACTTTTATGGAGCACTTTATTCCTCTTCTGTAATATTTACTACACTTGATCGTAGTGATGATCCTTTTAAGGTTTCTTTTCTGTGAGAGTTTAGGCTCTTTAAATACAGGAATCATGTCTGTCTTCTTATAATCACATCCCTAGGGCCTAGTGTAATGTAGGCACTCAATAAAATTTTCTGAACTTACAAATGATTAAATGAATGAGTATCTTATTTAGGCCTAGGGGATGCAAAGAAAGATAAGGCATGGTTTCTGCCATTTAGGCACTTATTAGATAAGAAAATAAAAAGAAACTGTCAAGAATTAGTTCTTGAATGTGATGAGAACACTAACGAAGGAAGGTAAGAAGGAAAGGATGCCTCTGTGCTATGGATCTATCAATTAAATCTGTCCCAGAGTAGAGGGAACAGTCATAAACGTTAAGCTTCCCTGAATGCACTTTGTTTTATAGATTTGAATTTGGAACAATGTTAATATTTTACATAATTTTAAAACAAAATTTATTTTTAAAAAATAATACCTAAAATTTTAAAAAATGAAACTAATGAACCTACCTATGTGTCAATTTAGTGGAATAATAACACAGAAGAACTACTGAAAATGATTTTAAAACCCAGTAATCTGAACACATATTTAGGTGGATATACTAGGGATGGTCACCTGCTGTTTTATCTCTTCATTCTTTGTGGTATATTGTTGCAGGCTTGGCCCCCAATTTGTATCTTCTTCTCAACTGTTTATGGGATCAGTATTTGACCTGTTTTGGCCAATAAGATACGAGTAAATGTAATGCAAGCAGAGATTTGAAAACTGCTTGTTCACTAGGGCTTGCTGTCTCCTGTTGCCTTTAGAAATCTATCACCCCTGCCTAGACAACTTAGTCTAGTCTGCTGGATAATGAGAGAAACATTGCCCATTTCCCCATGACCAGCTGGTAGCCAGCCACTCTCCCGAGACACCTGGCTAACTGGAAGCTGACCACAGCCTGTAAGTCTAAAGGACACCAGCAAAGACCGCTTAGCTAAGACCAATTCAAATTGCACACTGAGCTAAATGAAAGTCTGTTGTTTTAAGCCACAAAATGTTGAGGTATTTTGTTACAGAGCAATAGATAACAACTTATCGTGTGTTGAGAAACGCTCTCATAGTAACAATGTAGGAATAGCCTCTTATAACATTCCCAACAGCTAATCTTTCTACTTCTGCTTGTGTACTTCTTATGATGAAAGGTTCATTACCTCAAAAGGAAGCCCATTTTATTGTGGAAAAACACTGTTTGTCAAAAACTTCTTCCTTCTTGGGTAATCAATGATGGCAATGGTAGCACTATATTTTGAATGTAATTAGTATCTCTGAATTGTACACTTGCAAGTGATTTAAATGTGAAATGCTGAGTTGTATATAGGTTGCTGCAATATAAAGTTGAAAAAAAAAAAAAGAAAAAAGACCTTTTTACTCTTCGCCACAAATCTGCCTCCTTATAATATACTCTGGCTACCTGGTTTCCCTTGGGATCCTATAATTTTGGCCCTAGTTCTAGGACCAGCATATCTGTTTCCCCTTCATATGACAGACCTTCAAATATTGGAAGGCAGGCAGCATTAACATCCCTTCTTGTTCTTTCCTTAACCATAGTACTAAGCATCCTAACCTGTAGGGACATAGAGTATTAGAATACATCCTCTCTAAGAAGAAAAGTTTTGATAAATCAAGATAACTGTGATGGTTAAGTTCATGTGTCATCTTGGCTAGGTTGTGGTGTCCAGTTGTTTGGTCAAGAAAGCACTGGCCTGATTGTTAATCTGAAGACATTTTGTTAACTTAAGTCATCAGTAGGTTGATTGCATCTATGGCTGATTACATCTATAGTCAACTGCCTTCAACAATGAGGGAAGTTTCATCCAATCCGTTGAAAGGCTTAAAAGAGAAGTGATGATTTCAGCAGTCAGGAGGGAGAATTATCTACAGGCTACTATAGCCAGCCAGCTTCTGGGGAATTCATCAAAACCCTTCATCAGAGTTCCAGCTTGCAGCCTGCCCTATGGAATTTGGGCTTGCCCATTCCCAGAGTTGTATGAGCCAATTCCTAAAATAAATCTCATAATATATATATATATATAGAGAGAGAGAGAGAAAGTTTTGTTTCCCTGGAGAATGCTGATTAATACAGGAGCTCACCACCATTATTAAAAAATTAATTTTTTAAAACAAATGCCGAGAGTACTGAAAATATGATTTGGGAAAAACAGATGAACTACATATAGAAATATAATGAAATATATATTGTGTTTTTTCTGGAAAAAATATTACTGAAGTACTTAAGAGAAATGACATGTAAATCTCACTGTCTTTAACAATTTATGTGGCTCATAAATTTTGAGTAAATCTAGGGCTTTTTTTCCACAGATAAAATTTCACTTGATAAGTCCATCTGAGAAGCTGTTGGAGATGTTCTTGATAATATGTACTTGATTCCCTGTGGGCCTTTACTGGCCAGTTAATAACATGTTCCTCCAGCTCTATCTCTTTAGATTACCAATTGGTCAAAAGTCTTGATCACATTTGCTAAAGAAGAGCATATTTATCATTTTTTTCTTGGTCTCTCACTTGACCTAAATTATGTCCAGCTGAGGAGTTCTTCTATCATAAACATTGCTGGGGAAAGTGACTATATTTTGAGAGAAGCAACAAAATTTAGTTAGTAGTTTTCTCATTCTTCTTTCCTTCTCATCCTCAGTGCCCAAGCCTGCTTTGTAGAATGGTAAGTTAGGAAATAGGTCCACAAATCACCTTATTAAAGTAGTATGACCAAAAATGTCACACAGACAGATAATTCAAAATTGACTTCTTTACTTCATTTTAATGAAAACTTAAGCAAGGAATATTTAATCATTCTAACTTTCTGTTATTTTTTTCATATATAAACTGCTGATGGTTACAATAGGGTCTTTCATGAGCCCTTATTAAAAGAATGTTTGTCAAGCACACACCTACCACCTACTCTGAAGCAAGATCCTTGCACTTCCTATAATGATTCAAAATTATTATTTATAAGGTATTAAATTATCAACAAAATTTATAAAACAGTACTTTCAATATTGATATCCTTGGGATATCAGAAAAGTATTTATCCTTAACAGGGCAATGGAGCTGTCAGAGGTTTTATTATATAGTCCAAAAATGGAGAAGACAGAAGAAAATTATAGCTCAAATCTGAGGCACTTAACCTTGCTTAAAGAGTTCTTGATTATGTGCCATGAGACCAGGATTTAATTTTTGGTCTTCTATGTAACAGTTATGGGCTTAGTCTCATCATTTCTAGAAGTTTGATATTGTTTATGAATTCCGAAAATAGATACTGGATTATGTTTGTGAACTGCTCTTTTCCTCTGGGGGCATTATATTGTATTGGATTCAGAGGTTTCACTTTTACTTGATTAAATTATGGTTAAGGCTTTGATTGGGCCACATCAATAGGACTTGGAGTCCCCACCAACCAAGGGAAAGAGAAAAAGAAATGGCAGAGGAGGAGTTTGGAGTTTTTTATGCTGAAGCCCCAGGAAGTAATACACAGAGACGCAGAAAAGTGAGTAAAGAGAGAAGACTCCATTAGACGTGGCAGGGTCCCTGGGAGGAGAAACAAGCCATTCCCCTAATAGTTTACAGCTGGCCTTGTGGAGAGAGCCGAGCAACCGAGGCCTGAGAGAAATGAGCCCTGATAGAGAGACAAGACTTAACCCAGCCTACAGGAGATATTGGAAGAAGCTGGGACCATGGAGCCTTAAAAGGAAGAGGAAGCCTGAACCTTGCAGACATCGGCAATCATCTTGCTCCAACATGTGGCAACAGACTTTGGTGAGGGAATTAACTTCCACTTTATGGTCTGGTAACTGTAAGTTTCTACCCCAAATAAATACCCTTTATAACGCCAACAGGCTTTCTGATATTTTGCATCAGTACCCCTTGATTGACTAAATCAGATTTTGGTACCAGAGAGTGGGGTCATGGTTTTGCAATTACCAAAATGTTGGCACAGTATTATAAATGGGTAAGGGTTATTTTTTGGATGAATTGTGAAATGTTTGATAGAAAAGGTCTAGAGTGTTTTCAAGAGACTTTTTATGATGCCTAAGAAGTAAATGATGAAACTGTTATTGGAAATTGGAGGAAAGGAGATCTGTGTTTTAAAATTGCAGAGAACTTAGCAAGATTAATTCCTGATGTTTTATGGAAGGCAGAATTTGAATATAGTGAGCCTGGGCATTTAGCTGAGAACTTTCTAAAGTAAAATCACAGAATGTGGCTTGGCTTTTCTTTGCAGTTTATGGCAAAATGCTAGATGAGAGAGATAAACAGAGGACTGAACTGTTGGGCACAAATCAAACATAAAATGATTCTGGAAATTCCAAACCTCTGGAAATCAAGCTCCCAGATGATAGTACCCATTTGAGGACTTAACTAAACTTGGAAATTGTAAATTAGGATTGAAGATGCCGTTATCTAGGAAAGACTTGTGGAAAGTCTTACTGTCTGATGGCTTGGACCCCTGCTTATTGTATGATAAATCAACAACCCTTTTTTTTTTTTGTCTTTATTTATTTTTTTAATGTTACATTCAAAAAATATGAAGCCCCAATAGACGCCCCCACCCCCCTCACCCCACTCCTCCCCCCATAACAACAACCTCCTCCATCATCATAAGACAGTCATTACATTTGGTGAATACATCTCTGAGCACCTCTGCACCTCATGGTCAATGGTTCACACCACAGCCCACACTCTCCCACAGTCCACCCAGAGGGCCATGGCAGGGCATACAATGTCTGGTAACTGTCTCTGCAGCACCATCCAGGACAACTCCAACCCCAGAAAATGCCCCCACATCACATCTCTTCCTCCCACTCCCTACCCCCAGCAGACACCATGGCCACTTTCTCCACACCAAGGCCACATTTTCTTTGATTACTAATCACAATAGTTCATGAATAGAATATCGTAAGTCCACTCTATTCCATACTCTATTCCTCCATCCTGTGGACCTTAGAATGGTTGTATCCACTCCACCTCTATATCAAGAGGGGGCTTAGATTCCACATGGATGCTGGATGCAATTCTGCTTTCAGTTGTAGGCACTCTTGGCTCCCTGGTGTGGTGGTTGACTTTCTTCACCTCCATGTTAACTGAGTGGGATAAGTCCAATAAACCAGAGTGTAGGAGTTGCAAGTCTGTTGAGGCTCAGGGCCTAGCTATCACATAGTCAGTCCAGAGATTCAGGTGCCCTGGATATATATTAAACCCCTGCACCAACTACAGTTCCAGTAAAAGTAACAGGAGAGACTTGTGGACAAAGATCACATCTGAGTCCAGCTCCATCACTCAGAAACATAAACTCCAAAGTAGGGCCAACTGACATGGCACTGAACTCCATCTGCCATGACCATAGAACCTGTGGGTCTCTGTAACCCTCAGAAGAACCAGTACCTGGGGTTGTATCTACTTTATCTGTCTCTGGGACTCTGCTCAAGTGTGCATAAGTGCAACCCCTCTGATAACCTCCTGGCTCTTTTTGGAGACCCTTAGCCATATAAACTCATTTGTCCTTTCCATTTCCCCCTTTTATTCAGGTCAAAAAGCATTTTTAACTCCTGGTATTATATGGAGACTGAGATATTCTGCTGGTCCGAGTTGACCCTTTTATTCAAGGTCATTTTCTAGTTACATCATCAACCGGTCCTTGGTAGTAATCCCTTGGCACCAGGGAGATTCATGCCTGGGAGTCATGTCCCACTCTGGAAGGAAGGCAATGCATTCACATGCTGAGTTTGGCTTCAAGACTGGCCACATTTGAGCAACACAGAGACTCTCAGGAGGTAACTCAGGCACGCTACAGCTCTAGGCCTTGTTCTTATTTCAGGCGCACAGACCCACAAGCATAGTCATTAGTATCGAGGGCTCATTTTTGGACCTTCCTTCTTTTTTGGTCTTTACCGTTGCACTTGGGGATTGTTGCTGTTCCTTTAGGGACTGTGATAGAGCTCCCCTGGCTAGGAACTCAGCACTTCCTCAGTTGCTGTTTTTAATTGTAACCACTATGAAAATATCCAAACCTTTTTATGTACCCTGGATATATGTCCTGGAGAACTCCCCGCCAACCATGCGTGTCCTGTCAGTAACATCCCACACCAGTATTCCTCCCCTTCCATTGTTGAATCTCTCTGTGATTCAAAATTTCCTGAAAAGTATAGCCCAATATATTGCCAGGTATCATTAATAGTACAATGGAATATAGTGATGAATTTAAAGGTTAGATATAGAATACATATTAATTTAGAAAATTTAAGGTAAAAATAAATTGGGGTATCAAAAAATTTTAAAATGAAAAAGCTTTGTTTTTTATATTTTGCCTTCCATCACTGCAATAAGTGTTGTCCTGTATGCAAATTGGCAAGGCAACTTCTTCCGTCTTTTCCTCAGTGTATACATCCTTCCTTTTACTTTTTTTTTCCTAATTATTAATCTTACTTCACAAAAGTTTTAGATCACAGTAATTCATATCTACAATATCCAGTACTCCCACATATCCAGCATAAAACCCTTTTCCCTTTCACAGCAATAATCTTTTTATATATTCATACTATATTTACTGAAACTGATGTACAGATATTGAGACAATAGCTTTCAAACAAGGTAACATTTAGGTTTACATTGTGGCTTATGTTTTAGACTATACAGTTTTCTAAATTTTTAGTTATCTTATGTTTTACATTATGATTTACATTTTAGCCTATCAGCCCCTATATATTTTTGGTGTAATTTAACATGTCTTATATCCATCCTTCTGTAAACTTGTGGAACACTTCTATTGCCCACATAGTTACATTGATTCCATCTAATCAATAACTCTTTCTCCCTCCCCTTAGGGCCCACAATGACAGTCAATCTTCATTGCTTGAAGGGTCACGTTCAGAGATATTTGCAACAGTGTTGAGGGCTTGACATACTCAACTGCCCTAATGCATTAGGAGGCACCATTTCTCTTGAGAGATACAATTCCCTCTGTTTGAGGGCATCAGTCCTCCCCAGGATGTGGGTATACCTTCACTCTCATTATATGGGTCTCTATCCAATGATATAACCCACTATGGCAACATGAGCACTCACATACTCCCTAGAAGCCTGTCCTGCATCAGATTATCCCCTTTAAGCATCTTAAACAGGTAACCTTCCTTATTATATTTTTGAAAAAGTTTTCTTAGCATTATACTCTCAACCAAATACCTGACAATCTCCTATGTTTTTATGTTCCCCCACCCTCCCCCCAATTTCTTGGGCAATATTACCCATCCTCCCATCCCTAGCCCCCCTCAAGTCTGCAAAGCCCCACCCAAAGGTAACCCTATTCCCTCATTTTATCCCTTCCTTGTACAAATACTTACCTCCAGCTTATCATAGATTTCACCCATGTAGGTGTCAGCTTACATCCTTCTTCTACCCCTCATATTCCTTAAAGCCTATCATCCAGTCTCTAGCTCTCTGAGGCAGCTTGGTTTACTTATTTCATATCATTGAGGTCATGTAGTATTTGTCCTTCAATGCCTCACTCAACATTAGTTCACTCAACATTAGTTCTCAAGATTCACCCATGTTATCACGTGTGTTTGTAGTGTATTCATTCTTAAAGTTGGGTAGTATTCCATTGTATGTATATACCACAATTTATTTATCCATTCATCTGTTGATGGGCATTTGGGTTGATTCCAACTTTTGGTAATAGTGAACAATGCTGCTATGAACATTGGTGTACATATATCGGTTTGTGTCCTTGTTTTCAGATCTACTGGGTATATACCCAGCAGTGGAATTGCTGGGTCATATAGTAAACCTATAGGTATTTTTTGAGAAACCACCAAACTGTCCTTCAGAATGGCTGGATCCTTCTACATTGCCACCAGCAGTGAATGAGTCTTCCCATTCCTCCACATCCTCTCCAGCATTTGTAGTCTTCTGTTTTTCTCATAGCTGCCAGTCTTATGGGAATAAGATGGTATCTCATTGTAGTTTTGTTTTGCATTTCCCAGACAGCTAGAGATTTGGAGCATTTTTTCATGTGCTTTTTAGCCATTTGTATTTCTTCTTTGGAGAAGTGTCTGATTAAATCTTTTTCCCATTTTTTTAAATTGTTTGTTTGTTTTTTTTATTTTTGAGATATAGGAGCTCTTTATATATGCAGGTTATAAGTCTCCTATCAGATATATGGTTATCAAATATTTTCTCCCATTGTGTAGGCTCTCTTTTCACTTTCTTGACATACTCCTTTGAGGCACAGAAGGCTTTAATCTTGAGGAAGTCCCATTTATCTATTTGTTCTTTTGCTGCTCATGCTTTTGATATGAAGTTCATGAAGCCATTTCCTATTACAAGGTCTTGTAGATACTTCCCTACACAGCTTTCCAAAATCCTTATGGTCTAGGCTCTTATATTAGGTCTTTGATCCATCTCGATTTGATTTTTATATAAGGTGTGAGTTGGTAATCCTCTTTCATTCTTTTGCATATGGATATCCAGTCCTCCAGGCACCATTTGTTGAATAAGCCATTCTCTCCCAGTTGAGAGGGTTTGGTGGCTTTATTGAATATTATATAACTATATATACGAGGATCTATATCAGAACTCTCAATTCGGTTCCATTGGTTGTGTGTCTCTCCTTGTGCCAATACCATGCTGTTTTCATTACTTTAGCTTTATAATATGTTTTGAAGTCAGGTAGTGTGATTCCTCCAATTTGATTTTTCTTTTTCAATATGTCTTTAGCTATTCGGGGTCTCTTTCCTTTCCAAATAAATTTCATAGTTAGTTTTTCTAGTTCCTTAAAGAATGCTGTGTTGATTTTTATTGGGATTGCATTGAATGTGTAGATCAGTTTTGGTAGGATAGACATCTTAATAATATTTAGTCTTCCTATCCATGGACAGGCAATATTCTTCCATTTATTTAGGGCTTCTTTGATTTCCTTGAACAGTGTTGTGTAGTTCTCTGTATATAAGTTTTTTACAACTTTAGGTAAATTTATTCCTAGGTATTTGATTTTTTTATTTACTATTGTGAATGGTAATTTATTCCTGATTTCCTCCTCAGATTGTTCATTATTGCTGTACAGAAATGCTACTGATTTTTGCACATTGATCTTGTAACCTGCGACTTTACTGAACTCATTTATAAGTTCCAGAAGCTTTGTTGTAGACTTCTCAGGGTTTTCTACGTATAGGATCATATCATCTGCAAATAGTGAAATTTTGACTTCTTCCTTTCCAAGATGGATATCTTTTATGTCTGGTTCTTGCCTCAGTGCTTGAGCAAGTACTTCTAAGACTATGTTAAATAGGAGGGGTGATAGTGGGCATCCTTGTCTTGTTCCTGATCTTAGAGGGAAAGATTTTAGGATTTCAACATTGTAAACAATGTTGGCTGTGGGTTTTTTTATATATACTCTTTATCATGTTCAGAAAATTTCCTTGTATTCCAATCTTTTGCAGTGTTTTTATCAAGAAAGGGTGCTGTATTTTGTCAAATGCTTTTTCTGCTCCTATAGATATAATCATGTGGTTTTTTCCCTTCAATCTCTTTATATGGTGTATTACATTTGATTGATTTTCTTATGTTGAACCATCCTTGCATACCTGGAATTAATCCCATTTGGTCATAGTGTATAATTCATTTAATGTGTTGTTGAATATGGTTAGCAAGTATTTTGTTGAAGATTTTTGCATCTACGTTCATTAGAGAAATTGGTCTGTAATTTTCCTTTCTTGTGGTATCTTTGTTTGGCTTTGGTACTAGGGTAATGTTGGCATCATAGAATGAGTTAGGTAATGTTCCTTCTGTTTCAATTTTTTGGAATAGTTTCAGCAAGATCAGTGTTAGTTCTTTCTGGAATGTTTTGTAGAATTCACCTGTGTAGCCATCTGGCCCAGGGCTCTTCTTAGTTGGGAGGTTTTTAATGACTGATTCTATCTCTTGACTTGTGATTGGTTTGTTGAGATCATCAGTTTCTTCTTCCATCAATATAGGCTGCTTATGTGTTTCTAGGAATTTGTCCATTTCCTCTGAATTGTCATTTTTGTTGGAATATAGTTTTTCAAAGTAACCTCTTATGATAGTCTTTATTTCTGTGGGGTCAGTGGTGATATCTCCTTTCTCATTTCTTATTTTGTGTATTTGCATCTTCTCTCTTTTTTTCTTTGTTAGTCTAGCTAAGGGTTTGCCGATTTTATTGATCTTCTCAAAGAACCAGCTCTTGGTTTTGTTTATCTTTTCAAGTGCTTTCTTATTTTCTATTTCATTTAGTTCTGCTCTTATCTTTGTTATTTCTTTATTTCTTCTTCCTGTGGGGTTACTTTGTTAGTTTTTTTTTTTACTAATTTCTCCAAATGTGCAGTTAGTTCTTCAATTTTTGCTCTTTCTTCTTTTTTGATGTATGAATTTATGGCTATAAATTTCCCTCTCAGTACTGCTTTTGCTGTATCCCATAAGTTTTGTTATGTTTTGTTATCATTTTCATTAGTTTCAAGGTACTTATTAATTTCTTTTGAGATTTCTTCTTTGACCCACTGTTTTTCTAAGAGTATGCTGTTTAATTTCCATATCTTGATATGAAACCTGGGCCATTGGCCCTTGCAGATTTCCTTGTGATCAGAGATATTATTTTGTATGATTTCGATCTTTCTGAATTCATTGAGCCTTTCTTTGTGGCCTAGCATATGATCTATCTTGGAGAATGATCCATGTGCCCTTGAGAAAAATGTATATCCTGCTGTATTCGGGTGTAATGATCTGCATATGTCTATTAGGTCCAGCTCCTCTAATATACTATTCAAAGGTTTTGTTTCTTTATTGATTCTCTTTTGAGATGTTCTGTCCAAAGTTGATAGTGGTGTATTAAAATCTCCCACTATAATTGTAGAGGCATCTATTCTTTCACTTAATTTTTTCAGTGTTTGCCTCACATATTTGGAGGCACCCTTTTTAGGAGCATAAATATTTATGATTATTCATTCTTCTTGAAAGATTATCCATTTCACTAATATGTAGTATCCATCTTTGTCTCTCACAATGGTTTTGCATTTAAAGCCTATTTTGCCTGATATTAATATAGCTACTCCTGCCCTTTTTTTTGGTTACTGTTTGCTTGTAAGATTGTTTTCCAGCCATTCACTTTCAACCTCCTTGAATCCCTGGGTCTAAGATGTGTTTCTTGTAGACAGCATATAGATGGGTTATATTTCCTTATCCAATCTTCCAGTCTGAATCTTTTGACAAGTGAGTTTAATCCATTGACATTCGTTGTAATTACTTTCAAAGAATTATTGATGTTAGCTATATTTTCTTTGGACTTTGTCATATTTTGTTTGTTTGTTTCCTTCTCTTTTTGTCTTTTTTGTTGCTCTTACACTCTCCTCCAACTCTGCCTCTACTGTTTTTTTCTTTCTTCCTACAGAACTCCCTTTAGTATTTCTTGAAGGGCAGGGTTCTTGTTGGCATACTCTTTTAATTTCTGTTTATCTGTGATTATTTTGAACTCTCCATCATTTTTGATTGCTAGTTTAGCTGGGTAGAGTATTCTTGGTTGGAATTTTTTTTCTTTTAGTACCTTGACTATATCATACCACTGCCTTCTTGCCTGCCTTCTTGCATGGTTTCAGATGAGAAATCAGCACTTAATCTTATGGAGCCTCCCTTGTATGTGATGGTTCTCTTTTCTCTTGCTGCTTTTAGAATTTTCTCTTTGTCTTGAGCATTGGATAATTTGACAAGTATATGTCTCGGGGTAAGCCTTTTGGGATTTATGGTTTTTGGGGTGCATTGTGCTTCCTGGGCATGTACATCCATCTCTCTCAGTAGATTTGGGAAGTTTTCATCCATTATTTCCTCCAACACCCCTTCTCTCCCCTTTCCCTTCTCTTCTCCTTCTGGGATGGCTATAACACATATGTTTGTGCGTTTTGCATTGTCATTCAGGTCCCTAAGTCCCAGCTGGATTTTTTCTATCTTTTTATCAATCAGTTCTACTATTTGTTTGATTTCAGATGTACTGTCTTCTATGTCACTAATTCTCTCCTCTGCCTCTTCTAATCTGCTATTTGCTGAGAGTGTATTTTTGATTTCTTGAACTGTGGTGTTCATTGCCATCATATCTGTTATCTTTTTGCATATATCTGCAAATTCCTCTCCAAATGTCTTCTTCATATTGTTAATTTCTCCTTTACTTCATTAATTTGGTCTCTAATATATCTTTTGAGATCTTTAATTACTTGTCCGATGTTCTGCTTCTCTTCTTGGTTTTTAATTTGTTCATTTGATTCAGCCATATTTTCCTTATTATTCATTTGGTTTGTAGTTTTTTGTTGCTATCTGGTCATCCCATTTTATCTTGACGGGTTTAATCAGTTCCTTAGCTTCTTTGTCTAGTCTTGGGGATTAATTAGTTGTTGTTTGTGTGTAAGTGTTATGTCTTCTCTTTGTCACTTTGTTCTTCTTACTCTATTTTCTTGTTGCTGGCTAAGTTCATCAGATGCCATCTTGCCCTGTCTCCTCTCAACAAACTTTTTGGGAGAGCTGTATGAACAAAACCACTGTCAACTTGGACTAAAAGTGACATGGAAGGAGAGATTGAAGGAGAAATGACTTCAAGAAGAAAGCCATGGAAACTTGGATCTGGAATTAAGATATCTCTTTGGGCCAAGAGAGGAAACCTACTCATGTATATAGAGAGGGTGAGTTTATCTGGCAGTTGAAGAGGGTGAGTTTGTCTGGCAGTTGTTCAGGGAGAGTTTTGCCACCCCAGGGTACAGAGAGGATGGAGCACATTCCCTGGGGAGTAGAGAGATTGAGGATGATGGCTTCATATGTCTAAGAGGGGTGGGCCTTTCCTCCATAGATTAGGAAAGGCCAGGTTGCTAAATCATTGCTCTGAGAGGGTTAGACTTGTATGCCACCAGTTAGGGAAGATTTTGTGTTCACTTCACTGAACTAGGAGGGGTTAAGACTCTAACCCAAGGATTGGGTAAAGTGTGGCCATCTCCCCAATGCTCTTGGAGGGTAAGGTCTGGAGCTTGGTGAAGCAGCACCCCTTTGGCTGACTAATATATTGTACACAGAATAAAAGCCTTCTTCTGTAATATGAAAAATTATTTTGCTATTGTGTGAATATTAAGTCTTCTTGCTTCCCCAATCTTTTTTTTTTTTTTTGATTATTCTCAAATTAGGCATAAATGTCTTTATAACTTTAAGGAAGTAAACTTTGTCTCCCCTGGTCCTTGGTGACAATAATTCTATCTTGCTTTATATTATGTCTCTATCCCACTGCCTTTATTATCAGGATCAAGGCTAAGAATTATAGGTATTTTGTAAGCCACTGTGGAATCAAGTTGATTATGCTGAGAAAGAAGATTTCATGACACCTTGAATTCTTCACCCTTCAAATTCCATCCTATCAATGCCATGCTCTATTGGCATTTCCTCATTGAAGGTTTCCTTTGACACTTCTAAACTGCCTTTCCAGAAGAATCACTCATTCTTCTACATGTTGATAAATGTTTTATCATTTAGAAAAGTATGATTTGCTGTTCAGTTATGTATTTATACATCTGTCTCTTAGATTTTGGAAGCTTTGAAAGATAATGAAAATAAACTTTAATACTTAACATAGTACCTAGAACTCAAAAATATTTATTAAATGACTGAATGAATGAGGAGGAGGGAGATGATATAGCAGCTAACTTTTTCTGAGCACTTCTTACACATGATATATTTTTTCTAACTCTATATGTATATTAATTTATTTTATGGACAAACAATTCCATGGGATAGGTACTATTATTATTAGCATTTTAAAAATGAGAAAACTGTGGCAAAGAGGATGAAATAACTTGCTCACCAAGTAAGATTCAGAGTCAGGGGTTAAACCTAGCCATTTTAGTTCAAAGGAATGGCCAGTTAAACACTCTTCTATCCTCTTTCTCCATAAATGAGTAAATGTAAAATTAATGAAAGAATAAAATGGGAACCAAATGCCTCACACACACTCACACACACACAGACACACATGCTTAATTATTGCCACACCAATGATCCTATTTTGTATCTGATATTTTCACCTCTCTGGGGTCGTTGTTTAGTTCAATTAGTCCAGCACCACTGTTGTAGGCAAAATAATCACCTTCCAAAATCCCACATCCTCATCACAGGAACCTGTGAAAGTTACCTTAAGTTCTGAAAGAGACTTTGTAGATGTGGTGAAGTTAAGGATCTTGAGATGAGGAGATTAGCCTGGACTATCCAGGTGAGAACAATGTTATCATAAGGGTCCTTATAAGTGAAAGCAGAAGAGTCAGAGTCAGATTTGAAGATGTTACACTGTTGACTTTAATGATGGAGGTGGGGCCTAGGATAAGGAATGCAGGTTGGAAAAGGCAAGGAAACAAATTCTTCCCTAGAGCTTCCAGAAGGAATGCAGCCCTGCTGACAACCCAGTGAAACACATTTCAGACTTCTGACATCCAGAATTGTAAGATAATAAAGTTGTTTGAAACAACTAAGATTGTGGTCATTTGTTATAGCAGGAATAAGAAACTAATACAGCTGGACATACAACCTCTGAAAACATATGTAGTGAATCCAGCTTGAAGGAATTTGGTTTGAAAGATTAGCCTCTACTTGATTAAATAGAGAGTGTGATCTTGTCTGAAGGGAATGGAAAATAGATGCAGATTTTGATGGGAGAAGGGGGAAAGAATTACCTTGGATTTCTTCCTGGGAAAGACAGGCTATTTGGCAGTTTCCAAGTCACTAGGTCCTTGTGTTTGGAAGGTATGTTGCCACCTCAGAGGTAAAACTATTAAAAATTGAGGGGAGAAAACTGGAAACAGATATGGCATGGATGGCATTAGGGAACGGACCCAAGGGGTTGGGTAGTCAGTTGTCAAACATACAGGGCCCAAAAGGAAATGATGAATGTTGGTAAAATTCACAGAGATCCCTTTGAGCAGGGCTGATTTGCCTGACAGAACAATCTAATATGAATCTCAGCTCTGATAGTATCTGAAATTAAGGCAGCGATCCTTTATGTCAGAAGAAACCTCACTGTGTTAAGGGAACATAAATTATTTTCCTGATGTGTATGTTTATGTATGTGTGTCTTTTTGTGGAAGCTATCCCAATCAGTGGACAAAAAAAGTATTTAGTAACTGGTGTTGAGATAGTTGGCTAATACTTGGGAAAGAATTAATTCATTTTTATTACCACAGCTCATATAAAATAAAAATTTTGGATGGATTAATTAAATACATAATCTTAATCCATATAATTTTATTAAAAAAACTATTGAGCTTCTGAATAGTGACATCGGCAGGGACTTCTTAAACTTGAAAGCCACAGATAAATGACAAAAGACTAACATTGACCTACATGTAAGTTAAAACCTTTACACTGAATAAATAACCAAAATAAAAGGAGGGCAGCAAATTAGAAACAAAAATACATCAATATGACAATATATTTCTACTACAGAGAACATTTGTACAAGGGATAGAATAGAAATCCCCTAGTAGAAAAATAGGCAAATGACATGAAGAGACAATTCATAAAAGGGAAAATAAAATTAGATTGCAAACAAATGGAAAAACATTCACCCTCACTAGTAATGAAAAAAATGCAAATTAAAATGATATTCCTTCTTTGCTAATCAAATTAGTAAGCATTTAAAAACCATAATATCTTTTATAAACTGCTAGTGAGGTATAAAATGTCACCACTCTTAGAAAAAAAGACTCTAGATTTGAAATTTTTTGAAAAACAAATAATTTTAATATATAAACTCATACATAAATTTGCACTCCAGATTATTGTTTATAATATCAAAACATTGAGAAACAGCCTAAATATTAAAAAACACATGAATCTTTTGAAAAATAGATCATTTAATCAGTAAAATATTATTCAGTATTTTAAAAATTCATTTACATAGTATATATTATATATTAATTACAAAATAAAGCATAAAGAATAGTATATTAAGATTTTGAAATACTAAAAAAAACCCTGCATAGAAAAAAAGACTGGGAAAATACATCGAAATGTTAACATGGATTTGTGCAAGTTCTTGCTTTTCTGTGTTTTCTTTTATTTTTGGCCCCATTTTTTAATAAGCAGGCACTATTTTTGTAATAAGTAAAAATTAAATAAATCTGTATCTGGTTTTATTTATAAAGGGAAGTTAAGATAAGGTTGTACATAAAATGGAAAAAAAGATGTGATTCTATTAAAAAAAGAGGCTGAAAAAGCTGAGGAGAATAACAATTTATAGTTAATGTGGACATGTAAACAATACAAATAAATTTCAAATTGATATTAAACATTTGTTTATTTGTTTGTTTGTTTGTTTGCTGTTTTTAGAGTAGAATATTGAAATTTTGGTAGGGAAAAAGACAGTTTTTCTTTTTGTTTTTAACATAGACCAGCAGAATCCTGCTGCCTCCTCTCGTCTCTTTTTGCTTATTCCAATTATGTGCAAAATACCCGGGAGGAAATAAACAGCCTCTTGATTGCTAGTCTTGCAAATTCAAAACTATAAATTGATAATAAATGTCACTTTACCAAGTAGGACCCAAGAATGCTTAATTAAGTCACTACAAGACTCCCAGAAAAATGGAAGATGTAGGGAGGCATAGTATTTTACATGCATTTGATTTCATTCACCTGTGGCAATTTGTGTATTATACCAATTTCACTTTAAGTTATTGCATTTGCTACAATAAGTGGAGAGAAATTTTGCGATGAGGTAGTAGATGTGGAAATCTGGGTTATTTTTTGCTACCTGTTGCCTGAGCCTGAAAGTGGTCCAATTAGTCATAACAAAACTAATTGCATTTCTCTACTATACAGGTGCTGCCTGCCCTTGAACTTGCTCCTAATGGTCTTTGAAATTATGACGTTTACAAATAGCTTAGAGTTGGTCTTCTTAATCCTTAGACATCCAGAAAAAGGGCACTGTTTTGGGAGATGTCAAAATTACTGGGGAAACATCTGGGGGCTTTTTTTAAAGTTGAAGTTGGTGTTAATCCAGTCAATCCCAGTTTCCTGCTTTTATGTCTCAATTTTCCTTCTTTGTGGACTGCGACAGGTATCTTGAGTTTCACAAAGCAGTCACATTTGTGAACAAACCACTCTACCCCCTGTATAATAGTCTATCCCATAGATTCCATCATGGTTTTTGAACCACAGTCTCTTCCAATGTATCCTTTGCTTGTGAAAAATTGCTTGGCAAAATGGGCTATTATGATGGGCACACCATATTCAATGAGATTATTACAATCTGTTCCACCTTCCAATTACCAAAGCAAATGGAAATCAAAAGGCAAAGGCATCAGAAATCTCACATATTTTCTGTTCATTATGTCTGTTGCCTGATGTGGGTTTTAAAAATTCCATTTGGAACACAATTTAGGAAGAAGCACCCTTTCTTTCTAGCAGTGAGTAACAATTAGAAGATCTGGAGTCAAAAATGAAAGAAAATTATTCTCTGATAGATGCACACGGACGCATTCAGTACCCTGATCTCTGCTATAGAGTGGTGATTTCCACTTGACTTGGAAAATTCTCTTAATGTTAGACAGGAAGTGATTAATTAGTAACTCCCTGAGCTATGACTGGGGAACAGTGAATGGAGTAGTACAAGCAGGTATGGTGGCATCAGTGTTTCCATGTTTCTGCCCAATAGGCAATGGTTTTCAGTAAGACTTGAAGGAAAAAGTGAATATTCCCTCTGAAGGGTTTGTCTATGTGTGTGTTTGAAGGGATTGCTGATGGAGATTGAGGTGAAAGGTCCTGGGATATGAAATTAATGCTGATCCTGCAAAGAGAATTTAGCTTCCAAAGACAGAGTGGGTTTAAAATGCTCAAGTTGAACAAACAGTGCTCTAGCAGCACACAGCCATTCTTGGAAAAGACTAGGAACTAGCTGCCATACTAGAGGTCCAAATGCAAGAAGCATGTAGCATAAGAGGCACTAATAGGTCCCAGGGTATCCACACAAGTAGGACACAAAGAGTTTCTGAAATGGGTCAGACCTATGTCCTTAGCTTATTAAGGTTACTAAGACCTATTATATGTGTTTTTTGTTTTTTTTAAAAAGATTTATTTTAAAAATTTTTTTTATTTCTCTCCCCTTCCCCCTACCAGTTGTCTTTTTTCTGTCCATTCACTGTGTGTTCTTCTGTGTCCACTTGTATTCTTGTCAGCGGCACCGGAAATCTGTGGCTCTTTTTGTTGCATCAGCTCTCCACGTGTACGGTGCCACTCCTGTGCAGGCTGCACTTTTTTCACGCTGGGCGACTCTCCTTGCAGGGTGCACCCCTTGCACTTGGGGCTCCTTTACATGGGGGACACCCCTGCATGGTACAGCACTCCTTGTGTGCATCAGGACTGTGCATGGGCCAACTCACCACATGGGTCAGGAGGCCCTGGGTTTGAACCCTGGACCTCCCATGTGGTAGGCGGATGCTCTATCTGTTGACCCAAATCTGCTTTCCTACTTATCCATGTTAATAACACACTTTTTTAGGTGAAGAGGACCTGGATATAGGGGCCAGAAAGCATCAAGCCTGGATTAAACCTGGTTCTCTAGGATTCTGTACCAGAAACAACATGATTCTCAGTACAGTATCTTCACCTTTAATCATTGCGTTTGTGTTCTTCCCAAAGTCCTATGCCAAGGAAACCCTTTAGTTATCTGCATATTAGTCTATTACATTCACATTTCTCATGCTTAGAATGGACAAAACCAGACCAAAATTCATTGCTAGCTTGTATTGTTCAGTGCTTTCTTATCATCACACATAATAAATGAGCTTTGTGTATTCCCAAACTGTTTGGCTTGGTCCACAAAGAATTGTCATGAACTGAATTATCAAAACTCACCTCTGAATTAGCCAGAGTCTGTTATGTGCAACTATTGGAGAGTAGCACAGCAACAGAAATGTTTCCAGCTGGGGTATGCTTGCCAGCTTTAATCTTCTTATGATATTAAGATAGACACAAGTGTCCTGCTGTTTTTTACATCCTCATGGATGCATGGAGGACTTGTATATTTTGATAAGGATTTTTTTAAACAATGGCTCCTAGTCATTACCAGATTACCCTATCAGAAGATTGTATATATCTGAAGTTGTTTTCCACAGCCTAACAAATAAAATGGGGCCCTGGTACCCAGTAATAAAATATTACTATTTGGCCACCCCCCCTGCCCCCGGCCATGCAATTTTTTTTTTTGCTAATGGTAACAATCTACTGTAAGTTTTCTCTGGAAGAAGGTCATTAGCAGCCATGAATCTGGGACCTTAATTTATTTATTTATGCATTTATTTATTTACTTACTCATATTTTTAAGATTTTATTGAGATATATTTGATGTGATAAACTGCTCATATTTAAAGTATAAGTTGGATAAATATTGACATATGTGTATCCCTATGAAACTATCACCATAATCAAGATAGCAAACATACCCAACACCCCAAAAGTTTCCTTGCTCCCTTTGTTATCCCTCTCTTCTACCTCTCCTGCACTACCTTCCCAAATAATCACTCATGTGATTCCTTTCACTGTAAATTAGTTTGCATTTCCTAGGGTTTTATATAAATGGACTCGACAGTATGTACTTTTCCGTCTGGTTTCTTTCACTATGCATAGTTTATTATGAGATTCATTCAAATAGCTTGTTTCTTTATTATTGCTGAGTAGTATTACATTGTGTGGATGCATCATAATTTGTTTATCTGTTCACTTTTTGATAGACTTTTGAGTTGTTTCCAGTTTTGGGATATTACAAATGATGCTACAATGAACATTCATGTCCAAGAAGGATGTACTTTTTAATTTCATGTATTTTACATTTCACAGCAGTAACTCAGACTAAATCAACATGTTCCTGGCATCTTGAGCGGACATATAAGCATTTCCTTGAAGTAGTGAAGCCCTTTAATAGGTGACAAGTAAGCTCATTTCTTCCTTAATGATTCTTTTTTACTAGAAACAAAGACGCTACCATTTAACTAATAAAATTAAGATGTATTGGAACAACCTCTAAATCCAGTCTCTGATTCAACCATGTGTATAACACACAGGGGACAAAGCACGGATAGCCTATTTTTCAATAAATGACTCTATGTCTTCAATTTTAAGAAGCCCATGTTCCTGTATTTTAAGCTTTTGAAAATGTGGATGCATCTTATAGTTTATATATACATTTAATGTAGAACTTCTGTCCCCACATCTTAAAGTTTTATTACATTAGTGGTACAACATATAATTGATAATGATTTGAGACCAAGAAAACACTACAAATTAACATTGCATGGTGTATCAGTTTGATATAATTGATGAATTCCAAAAAGAAATATTGTATTATGCTTGTAATCTGATTAATCTGGTCTGTACCTGGGCATGACTGAGTTATGATTAGAGTTTTAATTGGATCATGTCATTAGGGCATTGAGTCTCCATCCCTTGGTGGGTGGGGACTCACAGTAAAAGGCATGACAAAGGACAGAGTTGGAGCTTTTTTATTTTTTAAAGATTTATTTATTTATTTATTTCTCTCCCCTTCTCCCCCCAACCCCTGGTTGTCTGTTCTCTGTGTCTATTTACTGCATCTTCTTTGTCCGCTTCTGTTGTTGTCAGAGGCATGGGAATCTATGTTTCTTTTGTGTCATTAAGCTGTGTCAGCTCTCCGTGTGTGCGGCACCATTCCTGGGCAGGCTGTACTTTCTTTCACACTGGGTGGCTCTCCTTACAGGATGCACTCCTGTAGGGGGGACACCCCTGAGTGGCACGGCACTCCTTGCACGTGTGTCAGCAGTGCACATCGGCCAGCTCCACACAGGTCAAGGAGGCCCGGGGTTTGAACCACGGACCTCCCATGTGGTAGATGGACTCCCTAACCACTGGGCCAAGTCCACCACACAAGTTGGAGCTTTTGATGTGAGGGCTTCTGATGGAGTTTTGATATTGGAGTTTGATGCTGAAGACTTAACCTGGAGTCTTGGGAAGTAAGCTCACAGAGCAAAGAGAAGCCAGTCCCAGGAAGAAAGGAACCTTGAACCCTGAGAAAAGCAAGCCCCAGGAACATAGGAATCCAGGAAGCCTGAACCCTTGCAGACGTCGGCAGCCATCTTGCTCCAAATAGACTTTGGTGAGGGAAGTAACTTACCCTTTATGGCCTGGTATCTGTAAGCTCCTACCCCAAATAAATACCCTTTATAAAAACCAACCAATTTATGGTATTTTGCATCAGCACCCCTTTGGCTGATTAATACACGTGGGTAGTAGGCTGGAGCCTTTGGATCTCTAAAACAATCTGGTATGTGTGCATGTGAAATTCATATGTGTTTCACAACTAATAAAAAGTGAGTCCATTGCAGTTGTTCCAATATTTTGATTTAAAAAAATAAAAACACATACAGAAATCTACATATACCAGATTTACTCTGGTCTGGTGCAAGGAGAAGAGCTTTTTGGAACCTAACATGTTGAAATTCACAATAACCAATTTCTTGTTCTGTGGTAAAATTTCACCCTCTCTAATTTGATGTTTAACCTCACAAATTTGACATTAGGCTAATAGTACTCACAGCATGGAGTGAATCAGCACATATATTGTGTCCAGCATAGTGCCTACAGCATAGTAGCTGCTTAACAAACATAGTATTTTGCCTCCTCTCTGTCCTGTCCACACTCCCGCAATATAGAACTTTTAATGACACATGACAACATAAAGGAAATATATGCATTTCTCTTGCATTGAGAAAATTAACACATGACTCATAGTGGGGATGTCCTGCTGGAGTTCCAGAGTGGTTATTTAACGGGTACAACACATGGTAGCTATTTGTGACCACTCTCCAATAATTGTGTCTTATAGTGAGAAAACTGAAGACCTATTACAAATAAATGAAGAGAGAAAAGTACTTTGATTCAAAAATCTGTGGTAAAGGAGAAACTCCTAAAAAAATCTAATTAAAATCTAAATCCAAATAGAAACCTGACAGGTGAGTAGGGTCTAGATATCCTTCCTTACAACAAATACTCAGTTTCATATTTGGTAGTTAACCACTATGAAACTTACGTAATAAAGAATGCAAGTTCAGGGTCCTTTGAAGACTTCACTCTCCTCTTTGCTGAGTAGAGTATTAAAACCAAGCCAATTTTACTTTTTGATTGTGGTTTATATCCCCACATGAGTGAGGGACTTTATATTTTCATGAGAAGATTTGCAATAGAAAAGCCATTAGTATCCTGTCTTTTTATACAGCAAGTACTGGAGATTTCATATAAGAAAAATTCATTTATTCTGTTTTTCTTTATAGAAATTAGGTTATACTCTTTCCAATGGAAAATTTAGGGCACATTCATCTCTCTCAGGTTAGTGAAATGTGGTAGTCATGAAAGAATGAGTCCCCCATAGGATAGTATTTTACTTTAAAACAAAGCCTAAACTCAGAAATGCAAATGCATGTGACAAAGGATAAGTTAATGGGATGATTTATGGCAGGGGCTCAGTTCATGGCTTCCCAGCCTTGGATTCATGCTGTGAAGTGTCAAGTTTTTGGTTCTATGGTGGTAGGTGACAACATTCTCTTTCTTCAAGAGTGTTAATCTCACTTCCAATCTGTGACATTTTGTCCAGGTGTTAGGCTACATCATTTCTTTTCATCCAGGTGTAATGGAAAGTAATATTATCATTCACAATACTCTTGAACTTAAGCAGAACCCTAGATCCCTTAAGGAAACACACTATTTGAACATCCTATGCAAAGCAACTCACTGTGGTCAGTTAGAAAGCATTCAAGAAGCAAGGAGAAAATCACTTAACATAAGTTATCTCATTTGATCTTTGTAGCAACTCTGCATTATAGATGTTATTTCCCTTTATGTCTGAATATAAAAACCAAACTCTTGCCCAAAGCAACATATGAGATACGTTCTGGAGCCAGTATTCTTAAATCAAATTTTTCTTATTCCTAACTATTATACCATGCTGAAAGATACTCTGGCTTCTTCAACTTTTAGTGCAGCTTAACAAGCATTAATTGGGCATTACTATTTGTCAGGAGGGATTTTAAATGATAAAATAAGTGTTACTTTCTTGTTTTTATCTTGACCACACTATTTAAAATTGCTACCTATACCCTAACTGCTCCTATGGATTCCATCATCTTGCTGTAGTTCTTTTTTCCCCATAGTATTTATCATCTTTCAATATAATATGGGAATGAATTGTCATTATTGTGTATTGTCTGCATTCACCACCACCACTGCTAGAATATTACCTCCAAAAGGTCAGGAATCTTTGCATCCTTTTGTTCATGATAGTAAATAGCATAAGACAAGAAAGTATAAATTGTTAATTGAATTTTGAGGAATGTTCTTCAATCATTACAGACTTAGTTCTTTAGAGTTAGATCAGGATTCACTACTTGTTGTGTTATCTTTGGCTAACTAATCCTCATATAATGCTTATTATGAGTCTGGTATTGTTCCAAGAACTCGATAACATGTGAAGTGCATAATATTTTATCCACATTTTCCAGAGCAGGAAGCTTTACAAAATGAGGCTAGTTAACAAACTTGAAGGCACAGAGCTAGTAAGTATTGGAAGTAGGATCCAAATCCAAAATGTTTGGATCCAATGAACATAGTCTTAGACTCTGACTACACAGTGTTGTTTGAGCATTGAACATTAGATATAAAGTCTTTAGGTTTTTTAATACACATGTAAGTATTCCTTATTAGTCTGCTTTTTCATCCTGTTCTGCTTCTATACCATATCTACCATAACTCTATATTTCCTTATCAACTAATTCTCTATCTATCTATCTATCTATCTATCTATCTATCTATCTATCTATCTAATTTTTAAAGTTAAGGAACGTGCACTATGCTACACTCACATTGCCCATGTGGGGAAATTTTTATCTTGAAAGGTCAATACTTGAATGAACTGTTTCTTATAATTCTATGGGACAGTTTCCAGTCCCAACTTTGGTGGTCATAAGGGAATACAGTAATCATTCAAGTGATTACAGAAAACTCTATCTAACCAGAGCTCATAATCTGATGATCCAATCATATCAACCCTAAGAATAGTGGGCTCTTACTTGTGTTCCTTGGGCTGAAAACCAGAATGAAGTGTATGGAAATTCCAACTTGGAAAGATTTCCAGGTCAGTAAGGAAATTTCTTTAGACTAGACTGGAGAAAGCATAAAGAAATTCATGAAGCCACTACTTTGAGACAAGGATAAAGAACTGAATGACACCAACCAAGTGTCAAGAATAATTGTGATTTTGGCAGTCTTGAGGTTTAGAGGAAGGATGGTAGTATGTGTCATGGTGTGATGGTTAAGTTTTTGTGTCAATTTGGCCAGGTTTTGGTGTCCAGTTTTTTGGTCAAGGAAGCACTAGCCTGATTGTTACTGTGAAGGCATTTTGTGGACTTAAATCATAAGTACATTGATTGCATCGGTGGCTGATTACATCTGCAATCAACTGAGGAGATCGCCTTCAACAATGAGAGAAGTCTCATATGATCAGTTGAAGGGTTTAAAAGGAAAAGTAATGATTTCTCTAGTTAGAAGAGATTCATTTCTATTTCAGCCAGCCAACTTCTCCTCAACAGAGTTACTAGTTTGTAGCCTGCCCTATGGAATTTGGACTTGTGCATCCCCACAATTGTGTGGGACAACTCTGATAACAATCTCATAATAATTTCAGATATCTCCTGTCAGTTCTTTCTCTATAGAGAACCTGGCTAGTGCGTAATTCCCCTTCTATATAGCCTGCTGTGCCCATGGCAAGCCTCATAGAGATCTTTCCCACTGAGCCCAGGTGTAGTCACAGAATTCTTCTCTACAAAATACTCTTCATAGCCACTGGTCATTCTGGGGGGGATAAGTTAATATAGGTAAATTGCTTAGAACAGTGTATGGCACATAATAACAGTCCGATACATCTTAGGTAGCTAAAATAACAATCATTATCGGCAGTAGGAGGACTGTGAATTGTAGAGTCAGACTGCCTGGAGTTATAATCAAGCTCTGACTCATATTAGTGTGGAAACTTGAGCATGTAATTTAACCTCTGAAAGCCTCAGTTTACTTAGCTGTTAAATGGGAAAACCCAGTACATGCATTTGAGTATGTACTCAAATAGGATTAAATTATCTATTTGATGCAAAATGCTCAGCACAACTCCTGGCACAAGGTAATCCATTGATAAATGATGTTTCTGGTGATGAGTGTGATAAGTTTATTATGATAGTGCAACGGTAATAATGAGTTCTGAAATCCCATCTCCTTTATTCATTGTAAAGGGCAGAATTGCTGGGTATTTGGGAAATCAATATAATATTATGGCTTATATATCTTTGGGGAAACATTGGAGTTCCTAAAATCAGATTATAGATACTTATTTCATACTGAGTACTAAGTGGCTTAGAAAATCACATGAGTTCTACTTTATTCTTTGAAGTTACTCCAGGATGTTGATAGGGCTAGGGTATCTCAGAAAAAGAGGTTGGGTCCTTTAAACTGATTGGTCTGGGCCCAGAAATGTAGGAAAACTGAAAGCCTCTGTTCCCAAAGAATTAAGAGAACAGAAAGAAAGAAGCTGTTGCTTAATACCACAGACAGTGCCTGAGATAATCCTAAAAGTGTTCTTGTGTAACGTGATGAGGTGCTGACCTAAGAACTCTTCACTTTTCTCATGGGCTGTTCTGAATTTGACCTTTCAAGATTGTGATAGTACAATTATATATTGAAAATTACATTTGATTATGAGCTCTCAATCTTGCTAGGTCTATAGACTTTTCAGATAGTAAATGCTTTATCTCTGACCTCATTTTAAAATTATTTCATTATATAATCAGGATGTAAAATGTTACAAAATGAGCAACATTTTCAACCTTGACAAGAAGCTTATCCAGCAGACTCTACCATTGCTGCCAATAAGTTAGTTATTTTATCTTTCCAGATAAAGTAGCTATTTGGTTTAATGTTCTTATTTTCTCATTTCTGAAAGTGACTTATGAGACCCTCATGAAGTTATCACAGATGTGTAATAAAGTTATACTTTTCTGTTTTCACTTGTATAACACAAATCTCTTGCACGTGCACACACACACATACACTCTTCTAGGCTTTTAGAACAATATTTATGAAGCAACAGCAATGCCATGATTGTTGAGCTAATACACATAAAAAAAATAAACCGCTTTTCCAAGGAGTAGTGTTTTTGGAAACTAGAAGTGAAATTCTGTTAAATAATATTAGCACCATCTCTTAGAAATAATCTTTGCTGAAAGATTGAACAGAACTGAAATCAGTCTGCTTATATGGTCTCGGATGATATATTTGATTTCTCTGTACTCTGATTATACAAGGGGCTAAAAACCTTGGCTCTCATTTGAGAGTATGTTGCAGATTTAATGAGCTAATATGCATAATACTTTGGAATGAATCAAAGGGCTCTAGATCAGGGGTTCTTAACAAGAGTTCCATGAGCTTGACTTGAAATAAAAAAACAACAACATTATTCTGGTAGGGACAGGTTGGTGAGGATGTGATGTATTTTTTAAATAATATACAGTGTAGTATGGTTTTAGTTAGGGGTTTGTGGTTTTCACCTGACTGGCTAAGGGGTCCATGGTACAAAAAAGGTTAAGAACCCCTGCTCTAGATGAATAGGAATTTGTTTCTGCTATATTCTTATTGTATGTGCATAATAATTTACTGGGAAAAATTACTGATACTAGTTCAAAATTATAGTGAGGAACATAGATTTATATATAGATTTTAAAAGTTCCTAAAAATAAAGAATATTTACTCCAAGAAGAAGAAGCCTGATAAATTGCTTAGAGCAAAGATATTTCTCTCTCTGAGGTAATGGATTAACAATATATTATTGCATTCATAGCAAAACCTTGATTAGCTTCATTCCAACTTCTGTAGCCCTGTTTTATCCCTGCAGCTGAAGCCGTTTCTTTCTTAACTGCTCATTTAGTCTCATTTGGGTTAGTCTCTGCCAACTTCAGCAGTATGTACTGTGGATTCATTACTATGCTTGAGTTAGACCAATTTTAGCAAGGCATGCCTCTGTGTTGCCTGGACCTTTGAATTTTTCCTTGACTGAAACTCATAAAGAGCACCCCACTTCACATGATTATGCTTTGTTTGGCCTTAGATCCTCCTCCTGAAGTTCTCTTCCATTATTTGAATTCCAAATATTCTAAGGCCCTGCCTTGCTCTTCCTCTAACACAGATGGGCTGCTATGGTGGTGTTCTAGAAATAAAAGGAAATAAAATCTCAAGGGAGAGGAGAGAATGGGACCCACTGCAGATGTAGTTACTCTGCTTTTCCTCATGGGGAAGACTCTTGGTATCCTCCATTTCGGTGACTAAAATATTATCTAACTTGAAAGCAAAGAAATAGGCTTCTTTATTATCCATTTTATTGAAGTTCTTTCTTCTGTTTACCAATTAGAATCAACTGCTGGATCTTACCCTTGAGTGGTATAGGGTTTCTAGCCCTGCTTCCATTTGCTCTTTTTTTGGTATTAAAGTGATGAAGCTGATATACTTTTGTTACAGGAACCCTGAGTTTCTTGGTTCTTGACCATGTCATATAAAGCAATTTAAAGATATGCCATAGGGTAGGCAAGGGAGTATAGTGTTCATTGAGAAACAAGAGAAAAAAGAAAATTACACACCGCTGACAAGGGTGTGGGTGTGCTACAGGGTGAGATGTGCATGCGTGGGGCCCCAGTTAGGGCTTTTTACAGCCTTCTCTCCTCCCCTTTCCTAATGTTGGGAAGGGGCCCCAGCTGTTTGCTGTTCTGATTGACTGCCTTACAATTCCCACTTGTTAGCTCTCAGGGGACCAATGAGGGGGCCTTTGGTTTGAAGTTATCTGGAACCAATGATGAGGCCTGTTTGGAGTTATCATGAGCCAGAGTCTCTGTGGGTCTTTCTGCCTTTATTCTTAGTAGCTACCTTCCCTCAGTGGTTTCCAGGCAGTATCTCATGGCCGTGGTCTCTGCTGGGTCCCAGCTGTGATTCGTCTTCCTTCTTTTTTAAAAATCATAATATCCATCTTCTGAACACTGTGAGTTACAAAAAGTTCAATGAAGAATCCTCATCTCCAAAGAGTCTGACGACATTCTGGGCTAAGATAGTTATTGACCATTTTGATCAGTTGTAGGTAAGAGAAAGGCAAATGATACATGTGTCCTCCCACCATCATTATTGCTGTATGATGTTGGACTCTGGGAACATACAAATGAGGGTAAAATTATTCTTGGGTTGGATAGTGGTTGGTGTCACAAAATCCCAGGAAGAGATAAATCCCTTGAAAGACAAATTTCCAAATCTTTTTTTCCTGCTATACATTGTGGGGCATGGTTAATCAATTCCTTGCCCTCATCTTCCTTGACCTATCATCTTTGACATGGCTGATTACTCCTTCCTTCTTAAAACACCTTCTCACTTTAGATTCAGGGTAAAACTCTCCCCAGTTACCCTTTTACATTAGTGGCAACCATTCTTCCTCATCTCCCTAGTTGCAAGACATCGAGTGATTTAGGGCTCAGACCTAGGATCTCTTCTTTGTTTGCACTCACTTCTTTGGTGCTTCTTTTCTGAACTCCAGACTCATATCCAATCGCCTATTTGATATGAGCACTTTGATATCTAACTAACAACACAGGCACACTAAGCATGATAAAAGAAAAAAAAATTCATCCAATTTAGGATCTCACAGCTTTATTGAGTGATGCATGAATCAGGCAGCATTTCATTAAGAAAATAGAAGGGAATTCTGCTGAGGGAGTGGAAGAGGGAAGCCATACAGGTTGAATGGGAAAGCAAGAGAGGAAATACTTTGATTGGTTGACACTAAGTTTCCATTTTATACAGGGAGGTATGGTACAGATATATATTGATTATATTATTATATAATGGATGGTATGCCTGTTCATTCTGAAAAGTTATCTCTATTGGACCGAAACTAGTTTATCAGCAGGTGATACTCATCAGCAACCCTGTAAAGTGTGTTCCATTTTCAGAAAACCCCTGCAGATCAATTGTTTTTGTCTTCTGGAAAAGCTCTTCTCAGAAAGGGGTCTTCTCCAGGCAATACCCAATGCAGGTGGCCATTTTATTTTACTTAAAATGTCCAAACCCGAACTCGTGCTCTTCTCCCTGGAAACTGTTTTTCCATAATCTTCCCTTAGTCCCATTTTTTTCTACTTACACAGGTGAAAAATGTTAGAGTCATTTCTCTTTATCTCATCTCCCACATATAATCCATCAGCAAATACTTTTGGCTTTGCCTGCAAAATATATCCAAAATCCGATCCTTCTTGTCCCTTCCATTTCTACAACTCTGATTCAAGTCACCATTTTCTCTTACCTGGATTATTGTAACCACTTCCAACTAATTATCCTCCCACCTTTCACTATTTCTCTACAATCTGGCCCCCAGAGTAATTGTTATGCTATTAAATTCAGATCTTAATGCTATAATTCAAAAGCTTCTTATACATTCACATTTAAGGTATAAAATCTAATGGCCTAAGGATGATCTCTGAGATATGCACATTATGATATTCACTACCTCTAGACCTAATCTTCTATATTTGGTCTCATTCCCTCTGCTCCAGTCACACAGGCCTCCTCACTGTTCCTTTAGCATTCTTCCAATCCAGAGCCTGTCCACTTGCTGTTTCTCTCCCTGACATGCACTTCCCCCAGTTAACTTCCCCCAGGTCATGGTTAAATGTTACAGTTTCACTGAAGTTTTCTTTTACAGCATACATCCTCTATAGATTTTTCTTCATAGCATTAATCATAAGCCAACATACTTAAGTCTGAAATTTACCCTTATTTTCTTTGTTTACTGTTTTCCCAATTTCATGAAGTGGTAAATGCCATGGAAGAAGAGCTTTTTAATCTCATTTACTGAGGAATTCTTACCACCGAGATCATTGCCTGTGTATATAATAGTCTCAGTATGTATTTGCTGAATGAAAAAAAAGAAGAGTGAGTTTCCAGGAATTAGCTGAAGAAGTAGAGGGAATAACACTCATATGCTTTTACTATTGTGACTTCACACAGAAGTCTGGTCTCCAGAGTTTAAAGGTTGTTTAGCTAAGCTGATTTTGAATTTTAGTAGCTGTTGAGCTTTCATGATTTTTCTGAATTCAACTTTTCTCTTCTATTTTAGTTTTTCTGGAGGGGAAACTTGATAATCTTGAAAAAGCAGCTTTTCTCTATGAGTCTAATTCTTGACACATTAAAAATTCAACTCATGGGTTTGTAATGAATATAATGAATATATATGAGATAATGTGTGTGGTTTAAAATAATAAAAAGAACAATACAAATCCTATAATATTAGCTTCCATATTTGAGAGCTTTCTATGTGGCCAACACTGTACTTTATATAAATTATCCAGGAATAAATTTATTTCATCATTCTAAAGAGCCTATTAACTAATATAATAATAGCTACAATTTACTGAGTACTTACTATGATCTAGGATTTGTTTAAATTACCTAATTTCATCCTTTCATTTTTGAGAAGTAGCTATTAGTATTCTGATTTTGCAAATGAAAGACCTGAGTCTTGGAAATATTAGAAAAATGTTTAAGGTTACCCTTGTTAATAAGTTACAGAATTGTTGCTGAAAGTAACTTGTGGATTTCCAGTTTATTTTGAAAACAAGCAAAAGAAAGAAACTAAATAATAGGTGTTCAAGATTTTATAACTTGAATACTGATCATGTAAAGTTCACAGTGACCCTAGAGATTATTCAATCTAGAGTCCAATCCCCTTTTTACAAATCTTGAAAATGAGATTAATTGATTTTCCCCATTAGATCACAAGTACTTTGGAGACAAGAGCCATTTCTTTTATAATCTTAGTGCCTTACATAATGTGTATGCTTGACAATATGGAATTTAGTTGTTCAAGCCATGCAGCAAATTAGTGATAAAGGCAAGATTAAACCACATCTCCTGATACAGGGTTCATTCCATTAAATAAGTTACTTAAAAGTCTCTAAATTCAGCTAAGAATTTGCCTTATTGGAAAAAAAAATTATTAGTTGTAATAATATTAGGATTAGAACATTTCCTGAGTGGTATTTGCACAACCATCATTACTGTAAAAGAATTTGCAGATTTCCTTTTGGACTTGATTGTGAGTCACCTCATTTTGTCATTGGCTTCTTGGCAGACACACACTAACACCAAGGTCCCAGCTTTTCTCTGCAGGTTTAAAAGACAGCAAAGAGGAGATGTAATTATAAATCAACTCAGAAGGTGGCTCCATTTCCTCAGTGGCAGCAGGTTACTGTCACTCATGTGATCCCCAAAGTGAAATGCCTCTGCATTTAGCAAAATAAATGGATGTGAGTGGGTGGATGGATGGTAGTGGTGGTGGTAAATCCCTGCTATGTGATTAGTTGCAAAAAGAGTGAAATATCTCCACAGAGGGAAACATGCAAATAAGATTTCAGTGAAAAGTTAAAGGGATTGAGTTTGTTCAAAGAAAAAGAAAGGAAGGGGACAGCTTAATTAATAATTTTCAAAGAGATGGCTTTGCTTTACAACCACAGTAGGCAGTGGCCAGTGCTTCTGTCAATGACAAAAGGATTTGAAATATAAAATACAGCAGGAGAGGCTAAGGTAAGATAAAAAGGAACAGATTCCTAATGTTGTAAAATGTTGTCCCGTAACTTGAACAAAAATAGCTGTTAAATAGCTTCCTCTGGAGTACTTTAAATAAAGATAACCTCATATGTCAGGAATGATGAAAGTGTGGTCCCATACAGAGGAATGTCTTTATCTCCTCACCTCAGTAACCTGACAGCATCCCTCCTAGAGCTAAGGTTACACAATCCTAGGCCTTTCATTTGTGTAAATTCTTAATGACAAAGATTCATTTCATTTTCAGCCATAAGCTACCTATTAAAAGACCACTTTACTCAAGCAATCCCAGAGAGATCACCAGAACTATTACATTTGGTCTGGAATAAATCCAGATCTGGTTTTATATCTTTTTAAAAAATGGCTTGACATCACAAGACAGTTACATTAGGAATTTGGATACAGGTCCAGTATTAAGAAAACTAAGGTCCTTCTAATTTTCAGGTTAGCTGAAAATATCCAGCAGCCTAAAATATTTACCCACAGCTCTGCTATGGTTCCTGAAATTTCTACTATAGGCCAGTTTAATTAAGAAATAGCTATTCTTAGGAATCTGTTAATGCTACAAATGCTTTTGGGATATGTGATATTTTGAAGCTAGATGGACCCCATAAGATCCCATTCTTAAATCTAACCCATTCCTGTCAGTGTTAACTAATTGTAGGTGGGATCTTTTGATTAGGTTACTTCAGTAAGGTGTGGCCCAGGGTGGGTCTTAATCCACTTACTGGTGTGCTTTATAAATGGGATGAATATGAAGAGAGGAACAGAGAGAACTCAGAGAAGCCAAGAGAGAAAGCCCCAGAAGCCAGAAGATGAAAACAACAAAACCCAAAGAGAAGGGAGAGACCAGCAGATGTTACCATATGCCTTGTCATATGACAAAGGAGTCCAGGATCACTGGCAGCTGGTCTTGGGGAGAAAGCATGGTCTGATGATACCTTGATTTGGACATTTTTCTCAGCCTAGAAAATGTAAGCTTACATTAAATTCCTATTGTAAAGCCAATCCATTTCTGGTATATTGCATTTCGGCAGCCTAGCAGACTAAAACAGCATAGTTAATCTATTAAACATTTTTCAAACTAATATCACTTAGTGTAAGATATGAACACCTCACAGGTCACCCTTGATGGGAGTCAAGGCAGACGAACAGGTCAATAGTGTGGAGCACTGGTTTTAACAGACTTGGAGGAAATGAGCCCAGAGAAGTCCAAGGTGGAGTGAAGTTTTCAGAGTGCTTTGCTGGAAACATCTCACATCAGCCCACACGAGCTGATTATTAAATTTTCAGGAGTTTCATTCGTCAGTATTTAAGTACAACCATAACTAAAATTAAACTATATAACTTAAATAAATCATATTAATTACAAAGTTAATAAATACTCAAAACTCTCCACTTTCTAATTTCCGTGCTTTTTTTATTATTTATGTGGAAACACTATGTAATGTTGAACATTTCTTTCCAGCTCCCTGTCAAGTTTGAAATTAACCATGGTGGGAGTGTTTATACCATAGAAATTGGAAAATGCTACAAATTGACATTCTTTTATTGGAGGGGTAGATGCAGTTATTAAGAATTAATCAGCCTGCCAATGACTATAAAGGTTCATGAAAGTTATAGACCTCTCAAAGTGGTACAAAAGTTTAGCTGACAGATACAGAAAAAGTCAAAGCTCCCAGGCTGTAGCAGTTCATTCTAAAATATTCTCAAATCCCTTAATACCACCATTATCTATGGGAGATAAATAGCAAGCAGCCTAATTTTTGTTGTCCATCATGTTCTTGCAACATGTTAGCAACTTTTCTTCTTTTGTCTTCCATGAAAGTATTGTCAGACCACTCCATGACATAAATCAAAATGTCTCATTTTGTATTCCTCATATTTTCAGTAATTCTTCCATATTGGGTGTGCTATGGGTCTCACAGAACCACTTGCAGTGGTTTGAAGCTGTTTGGACCCCAGAAAAACATGCTCTTAAATTTAATCCATTCCTGTGGCTGTTAACCCATCGTAAGTAGGACCTTTTAATGAGGCTATTCAGTTTACGTGTGGCCCACCTCCTTCAGTATGGGTCTTAATCCTATTACTGAAGTCCTTTATAAATGGAATGACTTTAGACTGAGAAGCTACAGAAGCAAGAAGGTGAAATCAGTGGAACCTGGAAGATAAGGGAAAATTTAGCAGATGCTGCCATGTGGCAGAGGAACCAAGAATTGCAGGCAGCTGGTTTTTGAGAAGAAATCAATGCTTCGATGATGCCTTGATTTGGACATTTTCCTGATCTCTAAACCATGAGTGAATAAATTCCCATTATTTAACCCAACCCATTTGTATTAGTCAGCCAAAGGGATGCTGATGCAAAATACCAGAAGTATTAAGCTTACAGTTACCAGGCAATAAATCATAAGTTACTTCCCTCACCAAAGTCTTTTGCTACATGTTGGCACAAGATTGCTGCTGACATCTGCCAGGGTTCTGGCTTCCTGGGTTCTTCTCTTCCCGGGGCTTGCTTCTCTCTGGGCTCAGTGTTCCTCTCTTTCTAGGGCTTGCTTCTCTTTCCTCATGACCAAGCTCTTCTGTGTGCTTACTGCCTGGGGCTCCAGCTCAAAAACTCCGGCATCAAAACTCCAACATCAGAACTCAAACTAACTCCTCTGCTCTGCCGTGTAGCTTCATCTGTGTGTCCCCACTCACCAAGGGGACCGGGACTCAACATCCTACTGATGTGGCCCAATCAAAGCCCTAATCATAATTTAATCTCACCCAGGTACAGACCAGTTTACAAACATAATCCAATATCTATTTTTGGAATTCATAGCTATATCAAAACTATACTCCACCCTCTGAATTCCAAAAAAGACATTACAATATTACCTTAAATGCTAAGTATAGAATCACATCACAATCAGTTTTAAAAATGCAGTTTGTCTTAGGGCAAACTCCAGTCTGCTGTAGACTTCTAATACTTACAAAACCATTTATCTGCTTCCAAAACACAAATGGAGAGACAAAGGATAAACATTTCTGTTATCATAAGGAGAATTTGGAGGGAAACATGGGTCATGGGTCCTCTATAGTTCAGTAAACCTGCAGGGCATCTTCCATTCAATTTCAAAGTCTGACAGCCCTTTTTAAGACAATGGTTTCTTCTCCCTGGGGCTACCTGGGGATCCGCCCTTTCCACAGGCCTGCTCAATGGCCATTTTCTTGGTTCCATCCTCATCAAGCATCCGGATGAAATGTCCAGTAGATATATTTAACATAAGTGGTTGAATGATGCATTTGAACTACAATCGTACTGTTTGAAGTTTTGTGAATCCCAGAAGATATTATATTATTTGAATTAACCCATTTCTGTGTGTGAGAACCTTTGACTGAATTAGATTCAGTTAAGGGACCTTGATTAGATCACTTTTGATTAGATTGTTTAGGGTCTTTGATTGGACTACATCACTGAGGCATGGCCCACCTTAGGTTTCTGCCCTTTTGCTGGGGTCTTGTATAAACTGAGAACTGAAAGCAGAAGCACACTGAGAAGGACAGCTGCCATTTCACACTGCCTTGTGAGAGAAGACCAAGGACCCCTGAGAGTCTGAGAGAGGCTGGAGGCTGGAATCCGTGGAGCACAGAGGTACTGAAAGAGGCCCCGGTGAGGCTACACCCACAGAGCAGCTCAGAGGTGAAGAAAAACTTTGCATGTACTTGTTCACTCACACTGAGCTCCAGGATAAAGTGGCCAGGAGAAGGCAGAGGCCCAGATGTGAGAGTGAGCATTTTGGCCTGCTAGATGGCTGGACTCCAGGATTTGCCAGCAGCCGACCTTGGTAAGACAGCATCTCAGATGATGTGTTGATCTGGACCTTTTCACAGCCTCAAAACTGTAACATTTTCCCCTAATAAATCTCATTACAAAATCCAACCCATTTCTGGTATTTTGTATTGGCAGTCTTAGCAAACGAAAGCAACTTCCTATTCCCAACCCCGACCCTGTCTCCTGTTAATCTATATTCTAGATTATGACTTTTGAGCTGCCTTGTTCTAATTATTTCAGATCAGTGAGATGAAGTCATACAATATTTGTCCTTTTGTGTCTGGCTTATTTCATTCAACATGATGTCTTCAAGGTTCACCCCTGTTGTCACATGCATAAGGACCTTACTCCTTTTCACAACTGAATAATATTCAATTGTATGTATGTACCACATTTTATTTGTACATTAATTGATTGATGGCTACTCTTAATTTCTATAGGCAGCTGAGCATTACCTTCTCTATCACTCCTGTTTTAGTTTCCTTCCTACACAAGCAAATATCATGAAACACGTTGGCTTAAACAATGAAAATGTGATGGCGCTCAGTTACAAAGTTAGGAAAGTGTCCAAACCAAGGCATTATCGAGGAGACGCTTTCTCCCTGAAAACTGCAGTGTTCTGGGGCTGGCGATCCTTACTCCTGGGCTCCTCTGTCCCATGGCAATGAAACTGGCAGCCTCTCTTGGCCTCTCCCTTCTCTTCATAGTTCCATTGCTACTCAGCTTCTCACTGTTCTCACTGTTCCTTTTCTCTCACTATGTCTGAATTTCATTCTGCTCATAAAGGGCTCTTGTAATAAGATTAAGATCATCCTGACGGAGGTGGGCTATACCTTAACTGAAGTACCACCTCAAAAGATTCTACTTTCAGTGGGTTCACACCCTCAGGAATGGTTTAGGTTTAGGAACATGATTTTCAATCACAATTCCTTTCTTAACCAAACTTTAAATTTAATACTTATTTTTCTGTCTCTGCCATTAGACATGAGCTATTTTAAGATAAGTATTTTTTACATCTAGTCTTATAATTTTTAACAAAAAGTAAATGCTCAGAAAATAATGGATAACTAAAGTTGTATATAAAATGAATGAATAAAATAAAATAGCACTGACATTTCAGTTTATTTTCTACATACTAGTCATTGTCTTTGCAGCTAAAATAACTCAACTGTATCAATGCACTTAGTACTGTTTTTATTTGTATTCAAAATAAAAAATAAACCGAAAAGCAATAGAATATTCTAGTCTATGAACACTCTTGTTTTTGAAATAGACACATTATGGACTGAATTATGTTGAAGTTATAATCCCTGGTTCCATGAATAGGATCCTTTTGGAAATAGGATGTTTGAAGATATTATTAAATAAAATGAGGACAGGCTGGATTAGGATGAACCCTAATTCAATATGAGTGGTTTCCATACAGAAGGAGGGAACAGACAGAGAAGACAGCCATGTGATGAAGGTAGAAATGAATTATGCCACAATCAAAAGAGCATCATGGATTGCTGGCAAGCCACTACCAGTACACAACAGATCCACAGGAAGCATGACTTTGAGGACAGCCTGATTTGGACTTCCAACCACCAGAACTGTGAGACAACACATTTCTGTTGTGTTAAGCCATCTAGTTTGTGATACCTTGTTGTGGCAGTCCTAGGAAAATAAGACAAGCCATTAGTAATCTTTGTTGGGGAAAGGAAGCAACCAGAGAAAAATTCTATAGAAGTTGGGCAAGGAAATGAAACAGAAGGACATAGACAGTAATTATTCCTTAAACTATTACAGTTAAACTTTTCTGATATGACTGTCATTCTCTACTTCTTTATCATGAACCTATAAAGGTTCAAATGTAGTTTATTTAGTCTTTCATTAAGGGACCACCACGCATCAAGCACTGGATTGGGAGGTGGTGACACTGTGAAGATCAAAACTATGTTTAAAGAGCATATAGTCTAATGGTGGAGATCAGTATTAAGAAAATAGTCACAAAAATATGCAAACTAAAGTGTTATGAAGGGAAAATAGAGTGTTTGAACAGAGTATAACAAGAATACCTAATTTAATCTGAGGGATCATAGAAGGTCGTTTTGAGGGAGTTAAATTTAAACTAACTTAAAAGGAGTTGAAATTAGCCAGGCACAAACCAGACAAAAGACCCGACGGAAGACAACAGTATCTAAAATTCTTGAGGTAAGGAAAGAGCTTGGCAAGGTAGTGAAAGGTTAGTTTGGCTGAAATCTGCTGAATTTCTCCCTAACACTTAAAAAACATATAGCTGATGATAAAACGCAAGAGAAACCGCATCCTGATGTTGAAATGCCTATTGAAGAAAACCAGAATTCAGCTTCTCCTCAAATAATGTCTTTTTCCCTCTTTCTTTCAAACTGTAAAACATTTCAAAGGTTCTTTCTTACAGTACTGAATATTTTACTAATTCTCATTAATCAAAATTTTCATAGCCTGCTTTCCACAGGCAGATAAGTGCACGGATTGCAGGTTAGCAATTTTTCATGCCAGACCATAAACAGTTTCTGATTCTGGCTCTTCTGAACCACACTGGAAGCCAGGGTGGAGGGTATTGTTGATGAATAAAAACAGATTCATTAGTGACAAAATATGGCTTGCAAGAGCCAAAAACTCATTCAGACTAGCTTAAGCAAGAAGGGAAATGTATCGGATAGAGGAGCTTTTCATGAAATGTAATGGCAGGAAATATTCTGGATTCAGAAAGAAATGAGTTGAAGAGCTAGTAAGTTAGAGACTGGAGTAACTCTCTCCAACTCTCTATGGTGATATTTTCTCTCTTCCCTGTACTTCTGCAATTTGTGTTATTTTTTCCTCTGTTGCTACAAGTGAGCTTTCTCTATTTCTGATTGTACAAATGCTGCTGTATGTGATTTACTTGTTTCAGCACCCGTTGCGGTGTTCTCTGCTGATGTAGTCAGCTGTTGAAGGTGTGGGGCAAGGATCAAGTGGAGCAAAGAGTAAGAGTAAAGTTTTAGCTAGATCATTGTGTGATGGGAAATTCTCAAGAAGGGAGGTGTGGGCTTAATATGTACCTAAAGAAATTTACTACATCTGGGACAGAGTGAATGAGAGAGAGGACTTTGGTTCTTATGGAGGGTACAAGAGACAGAATGTGTTACTGGTAAGGTAGAAGGTAAAAGATGTGCCAGTAGGCCCAGAGAGAACAAATAGTTTCATCCAAGTGAATTTTTAAAAAATCATATATACTTTTAATAATTTACAAGATGGATTGAAAGAAGAAATGTCATTATCATGGTTGATTTAGATTTCATTCCATAAATACTACCTGCATGCCTATGTACTGGCATTTTGAAAGTACATTTTTTCTTTTAATTTGAAAAACATTCTTGAGGATATTGAAACCCAAGGAAACTACGGTAACATGACTAGAAAGCAAGAGAAGCAGAGCTAGAAGTCAGGGTTAACTGAAATCAGAGCTTTTCCACTATACAGTGTAGCTTCTGAATAGCTTCCGGATGTTTTCATTTTATACTAACATCAGCAGTATTCCAAGTTGCCACTAAGATTGCTATTACTCCTCTGCTGGGATCTTAAATCAGCAGCCACATTTTATTTGATGAAAGTACTACAGACCATTTCCATATGGAGCACAAGCAAGAGTGCTTGGCTTCCACCCAATATTTTGCCTAGAATTACTTTCCAATATCCCCATCTGTTTTCTAATCCTAAATGAGTATAGCACTGGTTGAGGTAACTTCCACACTGTTGAGAATAACCACTAATGCATAACTTATGCATATTCATGAGTAGAATTATAGCTATGCATGAATGCTTACATTAGTGCCTCATAATCAACATCTTTCTTTTCTGTTGTTTAAAATAAAGTGTGTGTGTGGGAGGTTTGGTTATCTCAGTCACTAATCAAAGATAATTACACTATTGCCATTCCAAATTGTTATCTGGGCTTCTTTAAGGCAAGCATGGAGTGAACATTTAATGTGCTGTTTTTAGTCAGGCCCTATGAAAAGTATAGCAAGGGTAATGGTGGAATCTCTTGGTAAAAGCAAAGAATTGGAGATACTCTATCCTGAAAGCATAGACAAATTTAACTCAGTGCCTGGCAAAGTGCTTTGTACTTAGTAAGGGTTAAATATATTTTTTCAAAGAAATGCGTGAATGAATGAATGAATGAATGGATAATTCTGCATAAAAGCCAGGTATGGGTAAAATGAAACATTTGGATGGGGTGGGAGTGAGGCTGTGATCCTTCTCATGATCCTTTCAACCTCTAGTCTCTACCAGTAGGCTGGGTTTTCTCAGTACACACTGAGCACTCAAACAACATTGTCAATAGACAAGGGATAAACTAAATCATGACTCTTAATTGTGACATATGTGACATAAAATGATGTCTAAGAGCCCTAACATGAGCAATTTTTAGCATTCTCCTGTATGTTAGGCAGTGTGCAAGGCACCAGTCATGTAATTGTGAGTTCAAACAATCACAGTTCTTGTTTCCGTGAAACATAGGTTTAATGTAGGGAAACTCACCTTAACAGAAAAATCAAATACATTTAGAATGTGAAACTCTAATGTGAACAATGAAAGACAGTTATGAGGTGCAATGAGAGTACAAACTAGAAGGGGTGCAGCCAGTCAGGAGTTTTGGGAACGGCTTCCCTGGGAAATGGTATTTTGTATGTGATCTCTAAGAGAAGTAGAAGCTGATTAAGTGAAGGGGTGGGGGGAGAACGTTTCAGCCATAACACTCTCCGGCAGGAGGGAGCATCGCCTGCTCTAGGAACTGAAGAAAGGCCAGTGCGTGTCACACAGAAAGGGAAAGGTAGAATCGCAGAGGTGAGACTGTAGAGGCAGGCAGGAGTCAGAGCAAACAAAGAGTAGTAGAAGGTTTCAGAAAGTTTAGTTATCCCAATAGTTAACAAAAAGGCTTAAGGACAGAGTTGGAAGGTAGATCTTGGGCTAATGGGGAGAAACATAATACCATTTGCATTTTTAAAAGAGCACTGCAAATGGTGAACGGGCCGGGGAAGCCAAACTGAAAATAGCAAGACTAGTTAGGAGCCTACTGGAGCGGCTTGCATAGGTGGGCATGTTATCTTGGTCCAAAATCAGTGTTGGGAGTGTGTAAATAGTCTAAGAGGTGAAACTGAGAGGGATTGGTAATGAACTGAATATGAAGGATTCAGGCATGGGATGAATCAAACATGATTTTTAGGTCTCTGGCTTATGGAACTGGATGTATAGCACAACAGACTTGGTCAGTTAATGAGCAAAAATTTGGGCTTTTCTTTCATAAAACAGGGTTGTTGCTGGGAAGTTCCAGCAACAACTTATTCAAGAATGTTAATAGCAATGCAATTCTTAGTCCCAAACTGGAAACAGCCCAAATGTCAATCACTGGGTAAAGGGCTAAACAAATTGCTGTACTTTAATACAATGTAATACTAAACAGCATAGAAAAGAAAAACAAAACTGATACATGCAACAACATGGATGGATCTAAAAAATATACAGAGATAATAAAGCTAAATACAAAAGAGTATATAGTTTATTCTTTGGTTTACACAAAATTCAAGATTAGGTAATATTTATCTATAATGATGGAAGTCTGAACAGTAGTTACTTCTAGTTGGGGGGTGGGGTGGAGAGTGACTCAAATGTGCATGAGGAAACTCTTCTAGGTGAGGGTAATATGTATCGACATCTTTATTAAGGTGGAATTTATATGTATGTATGTATGTGTGTGTGTATATATATATATATGTATTTGTCAAATATTTTCAAACCATAAAAATGAAATGGAAAAGTTGGGAGAATAGAGTTATTTCAAAAATGAGAGGATGATCAACATGATTAAATACTCCTGATAGTACAATAAGATAAAATATAAAAATGCCCTGGATTTAAATGGCTTTTGGTGAATTTTTTTTTTTTTTAAAGATTTATTTATTTATTTAATTTCCCCCCCCTCCCCTGGTTGTCTGTTCTTGGTGTCTATTTGCTGCGTCTTGTTTCTTTGCCCGCTTCTGTTGTCGTCAGCGGCACGGGAAGTGTGGGCGGCGCCATTCCTGGGCAGGCTGCTCTTTCTTTTCACACTGGGCGGCTCTCCTCATGGGCGCACTCCTTGCGCGTGGGGCTCCCCCACACGGGGGACACCCTTGCGTGGCACGGCACTCCTTGCGTGATGCGCATGGCCAGCTCCACACGGGTCAAGGAGGCCCGGGGTTTGAACCGCGGACCTCCCATATGGTAGACGGATGCCCTAACCACTGGGCCAAAGTCCGTTTCCCTTTTGGTGAATTTAATGATAGGTTTTTCAGTGGACTAATGAGGGCAGAAGCCATTTGCAGTGGATTGAGGTAGGGGAAGGTGGTGAAAATTTGGACATAGAAAGCCCAGATAACTTTTTAGATATTTGGTTCTTAAAAAGAGGAGAGAGATAAGATAGGAGTTAAAAAATTAGGTTAAGCAGGTTTTGCTTTGTTTAGTGTTAATAGAATTGACTCGGGCATTTTAAATACCCAAAGAAAGGAATACATTAGGAGGGACAAGTTAAAATTAGGGTTAATATAAAGGATACTTGATACTATAAATATACTGAAAGTGTGAGGAGACAGGTTGCCAAAAAGTTTGGAAAGGAGGAGGAGGAATACAGTAATTTAATAGGAGAAACTAAGGAAATGATGGGTTTTGAAGTAGTTAAGTTTGAAGATTTGATAGCAGGAAATTGAAGGCGTTCTTGTCTGATGACTTGGATTTACCTTGTGAAATTGATAAGGGCATCTGCTAAGGATGAGTGACAATTTGGGAAGGCTAGAGATTCGAGAAGAGAATATTTGAAAAACTCATTGTATTCAGAAAGAAGCTAGGATTACTAACAAACATAGAGGTAGTACCAGAGAGTACTGAATTTGCTGTTGATCATGAAATTATAGTAGTAGTTCAGAAACAGAAAGAGTGTATAGTTGGGTTTATGGGGAGGGGAGGGATTTCACCACAATATGAGAGGTTATAAGTTACTGACAAGAATCTTTTTAAAAAGATGAAGTACAAACTCTAAGCTAGTTTTAAGAACTGCCATTTCCTCTCATACAAAATTGTAAGAAGTCAAGTAACAAATTCTTTAAATGCTGACCAAAATTTTGGTAGAAAATCTTCATGTGCTTTTGTTAGGCATGTGTTTTATAGAAAGATGATAGATTGAATACTTAAGTGAAATTTCTATATTGATCTTTTACAAGGATATTTCCATTATCTTATATTCCATTTATTTTAGTTTCAACCTTGTGGCTTCTACTTTCTCAGAATCCACTACGCTGTGCCCTCTGGCTTCCTCATTTAAGTGAACAGTCTCCAAATTTGCCCTCTGCCATCATGGAACCATGACTTAGAATCTCCTTGCATTTTACACAAAAAATATCCTATCCTCTAACACACTAATACTAATGCAGACTTTGCTGAGATTCCTTTAGGGATATGAGGTAGGGATTCATAACACATACTTCACAAGAAACACTCCCAAAATTTCTTTGATCATTTTTTTCTTCCTTAAAGTTTTTTTTAACACCTCACTCTACCACCACTACCATGGAATTTTTTCTCCTCTCATCATTTCTTCATATAGAACCAATCTCTCACTTACTGCTTACTTTTCTCTCTTAGATTTCCATCCTGAGCTCTCCATAGTCCAGGCACCAACTGACTACATCCAGACCAGGAGGCTCAGCAGCTACATTGAAGTACATTTATCAAAACATCATCTTAACCTTCTGCAGGGAGGTCTCATATCTGTTTTCTAAGGAAATAAGATTTTCTCGCAGTAGTTACTCCAGTCATTTCCATTTTCATCTGAGATGTTATTCCCCCCACCTCAGCACCTGATAATCTAATCACCTAAAATTTTGCACTGACCCCTCGTAGTGGAAGGTAATAGACATGTTTTGGGAGTAACATGAAAAGGTATTGTGAAAAATGGAAGACAAGCTCCCTTCCTCAGGAAGCTTGTTGTTTAATTGGGGTGAAAGACATATGAATTATATTAGGTAGGAATATTAAGTTTCCTGAGGCTTCTTTTCCTGTGGAAGAACAACAGTTAATATACCACTTTCTCTGACTCCTGAAAGGCGGAATTATTCCATGCATAAGAATGACTTTTGAGTCATATTTTCTAGTAGGATCTTGGTATGTGTAGACATAGCCTCTTACTCCTTCCCTTCTCTTTAGGAGTTAGATGCCACCAGAAACCCTGTCTTTTGATCTGCTCCTACGTATTACAAGATATAGAGATGAGTAGGGTTGCTTTATTTTTCCAGCACAGCCTATGAGGACATGTAAATCTGTGTAATACATGGTCACACACCTAAGCCCCAATCTCTTATTTCAGGTTTATTCAAAATAAGGTTACATGTTTTTCCTTTATCTGTTTTGCAACTCAAATTTTATTTCTATTATATTCAGTTCTAAAATCCTTTGGAATTTATTTTTTACTTGACTCATCCAATCTTCTACAACAACCCCTTCACCAGCGTCACCTCACCTGGAATGATTAGAGAGAAAAGAAGATGAAAATTTGTACTGTGGGAATAATACTCCATAGACTCCAAGGACCCTACAGGAATAAAAATGCTGTTTGACTTCTTAACAACAACAGAAATCCAAAGACAACAAAGCCATGTATTAAAAATTTTATCATTCACAACTTTTTCTCCCTTTCTGTCTCCTGTCAACCCATCATCCAAACTCTAGCTCTGTGAGTCTGATCAATTTGCCATTTCATATCAGTGAGGTCATATAATAATTGTAAAAATGATTTTTTAACCTAGAATGCTAAACCCAGCCAAATATCCAACAGGGGTGAAGGTAGAAAATAATCATTTTCCACTCAGGAAGATGGAGCAATTAAGGACTTTATTCCTAGGTGATTTACTATACTATCTGGCAGATGTGACTCCATGTAGCATTGCATTGAAAGTATTTTTACAGAATTGTGGGAAGGTATGCAAAAACATGGCCAGAGATATAATAAAGCTAAAAATTATGAGCTCCAGTAAATAATCAAAAGATAGTCAAAAATGGAAAATTGGTTCAGCAGTAAAAAAAAAAAGACAATTGTAATACATGAAACACTGAATATTGATTTAAATTGTAATTGCATTATAATCATATTTAATGGTTGCTGAAGAAGAGTGGAAGGTATAGGAAAGGCAAAATATTTTTATCTTTTTGTATCATAATAGTGTCAATCAATACATTTAATTATTCAACAGGGGTGTGTGTGTGTGTATATGTTCACAATTCCAAAAGCAACAAAGAGAAAATGCAGACCAAAGTAATAATTGGGAGGGGAATTTTTGAAGGTGGGTATAAGGGAATGATGTAGATAACTATTTTTGTTATAATCTTTTTGTGTATTATTTAACTCTTTAAATCATCTGTATGTATTACTTCAGAAAAATAAAAACTTGTTTTAAAAAGGATAAAAATAAAAGCCATAAAATCCACCTTAGAAACTGGATATATTAATATATATTCGTGAAATAAATCTACTAACTACATAATGAAAATAAATCACACTGCAGTTATATAAATTGATAAACATTTGTGTGCAGTTTGGTGATGAGAAGCAAATAGGCATGAAATAAATATGGAAGCCCTGAGCTTAAAATAGCAGTGAAAATTAAATATACAAAGAAATAAAAATGTAAGGTAAAATAAAATTGAACTAAAGTGCTAGGCAACCATAAAATGAAAGTTGGACAATTAGAAGGACCTCCTTCTTGGGGTCTTATATTTCTGGGATGGAGGAAAGAAATTTTTGATGAACTTTGCACTCTTTTAAATATAGAATGGGTTTTTTAAATGTTTGCACAACTATTAAGTTAAAATATAATACTTGACTTTGACATAAGAAGGGAAAATATAATAAAGATTAAGTGATTAAATAAAATGAGTAATGGAATAAAATACCAAAGAAAAAGTATAGAAAACTGGATAGTAAAAATTTTAAAAATCAGTAATCATAATAAATATGAACTGCTTAATCTAACAAATTAAAGATAGATATCTTGATTAACATTTTAATATAAATGTTTAATTATTTTTAAGGTATGTAAGTGATACAGAAAGAACGATACAGAAAATGTAAAAGAAAAGGAATGAAAAAGGAATCTGTTTTCTAGGACCAAGTGAAGAATAGTGGTCTAAGACAAAATAAACAAAAGGGAAAAACATTCTTTAACATTTTATTATGTTTTTTAAACAAAATTCACTTGAAACAGATGATGATCTTGAACTTGGATCTACTGAAAAAAAAGGTGGTATCAAAATTTATTAAGAAAGAACTGGCCAGTTTGCAAGGAGAAATCAGGAAAACCATAATCATGCGAGGGGTTTTAATCAAAGCCTCTTGAATATTCATAGAACAAGCAGAAAAAATTAGCGAGGTTTAAAAAAAATTTTAAAACCCTCTCCGTGGACATTACCATCTATAGAAATATTTTTCAAGTGCATATGAAACATTTGCTAAATTTACCATGAGTTAGAGCCTAACGGTAGTCAAAAAAGAAATCACAACAAATACCAAAAAATCAATACTATATTAAATAGTGCTGTGATAAAACTGCTGTTTAAGTTAATTTAAAAAGAGGGACAGAATATTATCATAAAGGAATGTAACTTTAGATGTTCTTGAGGTTTTTTTAATCCTTAAAATAATGTTATGAACAATTTGATGCAAATGTATTTTAAAATTGTGACAGAATAGTTGATTTCTTAGAATCAAATAGCCAGAAATACCAGTTATATACAGTAGGGGGAGCATGCAGAGATCAAAAGGTGAGGAATTTTCTTGTTTTTCTGTTTTTGTGTAGTTTTTCTTTTTGGAGTAATGAAATTGTTCTAACATTTTTTTGTGATGATGAACGTACAACACTGTGATTATACTAAAAGCCATTGATTGTATACTTTAGATAAATTTATAGTATGTGACTCTATACTGCTCTTAAAAATTAAATAAATAAATGTGCAGGAATAGTCAGAAATACCAACTATGTACAGCAGGAAAAGCACAGAGAGATTGAGAGGTGATGAATTTTTTTGTTTGTCTGTTTTTCATTTATTATTATTACTGAATTAATGAAAGTACTCTAATAATGATTGAAGTGATGAACACACAACTATGTGATTATACCAAATGCTATTGATTGTATACTTTGGATGGACTGTATGGTTTATCAATATGCATGAATAAAGTTGATTTGTTTAAAAAAAAAAAAAAAAAAAACAAAGTGCATAATCAATGGCTTCTGGTATAATCGCAATTTGCATATCATCATCTCAAAAGTTTTAGAACAATTAAATTACTTCAAAAAGAAAGATTTCACACCCCTTAGCATTCCTTCCTCAAATCTACATAACCACTAATCTCATTTCATCTTTATAAATTGATTTATATTTACATTTCATGTCAATGGAATCATACAACATGTACTACTCTGTGCCTGGTCTCCTTCACTTAGTTTAATTGTTTTTTTTTTTTTGTCTGATATCATCATTTTGCAATATTAACTTACATTTGTTCAGTTTCAAAGCAAAACAGTCTTAGATATGCAATATTTTGATGATGCAATTTCATAGTTCCTAACAAATGTTTCACAATGATGCAAGGTGCTGGTGGTGGGGAGATGTATGGGAGCCTTACAATGAATTGACTGTTTTGTAAGTTCAAGACTTTTATTATATAATTACTGATTATATATATTATATATATTCATATACATATATAGGAATGATAAACTTAAATAAAATTTTATCTTAAAAAGTATAAAATAAGAGCAATCTTGTGGCAAAAAGAGTTGGAGGAAGCAGTTTTATTACTCTTTTTTTTTTAGATTTATTTTATTTATTTATTCCCCTCCTCTTCATTGTTAGTGCTTGCTGTCTGCTGTCTGTGTCCATTCACTCTACGCTCTCTATGTCTTCTCATCTTCTCATTAGGAGGCACCAGAAACCAAACTTGTACCTCCTATATGAGAGAGTGACACTCAATTGCTTGAGCCACTTATGCTGCTGCTTTTGTTGTCTCTCTCATTGTGTTTCCTCTTTATGTTTCCTTGTTGTGTCATCTTGTTGCATCATCTCACTGAGCCAGACTGCTGTGCCAGGTTACTGTCTTGTCTATCTTCTCACGGAGGCATGGGAATCAAACCTGGTATCTCCCATGTGGTAGGTGGGAGCTCAATCATTTGAGCCATATCCATTTCCCAGTCTGTTACTCTTGACATTTCAGATCAGTAATAAGTTTACTGCATAAAATTTTTTAAAAAAGAAAGAAAGATGTGCTTTTTCTTAGGTTGAGATATGGTACAAGTGGTTTCTGCTGAAATCAAGAAGGCAAAGCCCAGAAGAGGAGTCTCTAATAGCCCCAATGTCTATGGGTCAAGATTTCAAAGCCTCTCTTCCACATTGTGGAGTAAGTGTCTCAGATGGGAGCTGAGAAAATGGAACTCTCCATCCTTAGCCTATAACCAGCATTTTTATCATCTCACCTTTATTGTTCATTCCTTGTATTTTTTGTTACATTTATAAGCTTGTCTATCCCACCCACTCACTTTTTAGTTCCTTTGAGAGTTGGAGTCAAGCCTGTTTTATATTTGTGCAAAATTTTCAAGATATTCATCATGTTCTAATTAAAAATGCACGATGTGCACAAAAGTGCTCAGTTAGGTACATTTGTACCTATTCAGGTCTTTAATTGTAGAGCTCAAGAAAGCATACTTGCCTTTCTTAGTCATGAGCTCTGTATTAGTTTTCCACTGCTGTATAAAAAATTCACACATATCTAGCAGCTTAAAACAGTACAGCATTATTATTTTATAGTTTCTGTGGATCATGAGCAGGCACAGCTTCAATGAGTTCTCTACTCAGGGTCTTACATGGTTGAAATCAAGGTGTGGCTGGGGTTATCTGAGGTTCAGGATCTTCTTTCAATCTTATTCACATTCTTGGCAGAATTCAGTTCCTCATTACTGTAGGGGCTGGCTGTCAGTCAGAGATCATTTTCAGCTCCTAAACGTTGACTATCCATCCCTGCCATGTGGCCCTTTTCATAGCATGGCAGTTACTCCTTATATGTGTTCATTAATTGTAACAAATATACCACACTAATGAAAGGTGTTGTTAATATGGGAAAGTGTGGAGGGATAGGGAGTGGGGCATATGGAAATCCCCTACATTTTTAATGTAACATTTATGTAGTCTAAGTATCTTTAAAAAATAAAAAATTTAAAAAGTGAAAAAAAGAAGTCTCTCCTGCATAAAATCTCTGACTTCCTCTCTTTCTGAACCCTAGACCCAGATTTAAAGGGCTCATGTGATTAGAGCAGCTGACCTGAATAGCCTCCCTTATTAACTAAGTTATTAAGAAACTTGAATACATCTGAAAAATCTCCTACCATGTAAAGTGACATAATCCAGTTAGTGATATTTCCTCATATTCACAGGTTCCACCCATACTCAATAGGAGATTATACAAAGAGGAGGATCATTGGACATCACTTTAGAATTATGTCTATAATTTTATAAACCAAATGGTTGGATTTATAATTTAATATCTGATAAATATTAATATATATGTGTGTATTTATATGGAATGAAAAAAAAAATACCTGTATGGAATCTTCTAGATCAATCAAAATGAACCTCAAAAGGACAAAATACAATATGAACACACAACACTGTGAGATTATTAGCTTAATTAAGAAGCCCCAAATTACCCCGAAATAACTCACAAACCAGCATGTGCCTCTCCAATCTGGGTCTCAGAATAATCCCATCCAGCCATGACACTTCCCATCCACATTCTTTTCTGCCTAGATACACAGTCACTGAGTACTAAGGTAGATAATTGCCTCTCTGAAGATAGCAAGCAAAAGAATGCAGAATCTAAAAGAAAATGTGGGCTTTTTCTTAGAGGCTTCAGCTCCTTCATGAATCCTGGCAGTATTATTCAATGGAATGTCTGAACTCTTGTCTCTGGAAAACATTCTTGGGTCTAATGATTAGCTTTTATAGTGACCATGGGTGATTCAACTACTCAGTGGAACTACTCAGGAAACACGGTATGTGACATAACTGCAGCTTTTGTTCATTGTGAATTCTTCCTCCATTACTTTCACTGGAAATTTCATGTCAGATAATAATGTATTCTTTTAATCCACTAAATCTATGGTAATTTGCTATGGAAATGGAAAACTAATACAAAGCTCAAGACAAAAAAAAAAAGTACTGATGCACTATCTTGAGTTTCATGTTTAAAGACCTGAGGTACAAATGCATCATAAATGAGTACTTTCATGCACATTGTGCCTCTTTAATTAGTACATGCAGATAATAAACCAGTGCCTCAAAAATGTACATAAATATGAAACAGGCTTGGCTCTGGCTCTCAAAGGAAATAAGTTATTGGGTAGCATAAATATCTTCATAAATATAAAAAAAAACACAGGCAGATTTCACATATGCATCTATCTGATTCATGCTACTGAACATATTAGACCCAGAAATTTGTTTTAACTGTTGTTTCATGGTCAAACATGCAAACCATGTCTCATGGATAAAATGATGATGATGTAAGTGTGTGTGTTATATATACATACTTACATATCACCATCATCATTATAATCATCTGTATCATGTATAAGCACAAATTCATGTCTGAATTTATGGTGCTAGCTTTTACATAAATGATTTTATTTATGCCTCATAAATTTGCCAAATAGGTAATATAAGTCTCATTTTATTGATGAAGAAACTGAGGCTCAGAGCAGTTAAGTAACTTGCTGGAGGTTATATTGCTAGTGTGCATTGGAGCTGGTATTTGACTTTTTCCACTTTCAAATATTGTTTCATCTTCCCAGATAATAGTGAAGCTGGAGGATAGGGAACATGTTTTACTTTCCCTAGGTGTTTTTCCTAGGGCTTAGCATAGTGCCTTGTAAATCCTAGGTGCCCAAGAAATATTTTTGATTAAAGCTTAGAGGATGAAATAATGTACCTTCATAGATATTAATGATGAAGAGAAAGAAAACTAGAGAAAACCTCAGAGTATTTAGATTACTTACTTCCACAAAGTGAGGCTTGAAAAATAATTGGAGAATTCATCCCAGCAAAGATTATAAATATAATGTTAGCAATTCCAAGTACTGGTGTTGTCTCTGAGGAATGATAACAAAAACTTTCATTTGGGAAACTCTTTAAAGTTTATGACACACTTTCATAATTGTCAACCATCAAGGAATGGTTTTCATTCACAAAATCATAAACACACGTCTTCACAAAATTATGCTGATGAACAGGAAGAGGAAGGAATTATCACCTTGAATTTAAAAACTTTAATATAAATACAACATTTTAGAAAAACTCAAGAAGCAACAGGACATAATTTCCCTAGTTGCCATTGAATATTGTAAAGAATGGACTTGGAAGTCCTTGTTTAGCTAAGTAGGCATTTCTGGGTGCGGTGTGCTGTTGCAAGCCAACCATTTCAATTATGCAAGAGTATAAACCTCTTTAGAATTACATTGCAAATAGCATTTTCAATCTTGTACAGCAATTACACATTGAATGCAAAATCAAATCAGAATATAAAAATCCTAAAGACTGCTGGCAGGAAAGGAAAAAGGAGACCAATTCTCTAAACAAGGGCACAACTTCCCAGCAGCTGGTTTAGTTCTCCCAGCAGTCACTCAGTTAAGTTATCGTGGCATAGGCAAGTTCCACAGACTTCAGTTGTGTGCAACCCATTTATGGAAAAATCCTAGTACTGAGTATGTCTGTTAGTCATGTCCTTTTTTCTCCCTCTTAGAATTAACTCTTGATACAGGATAGTGAAGCATGGGAGGCAGCAGTAATGTGGCTAAAAAGTATGGGTGCTAAAGTTGATCTGTCTGTATTCAAATCATAGATCATCAGGCACTTAAAATACCTCTGGCAAATGACAACATATCTGGGTTTAGCCTCCTCATCCATACAATGGGGACAACATTTGATCTTTGGATCACTGTAAGAATGAAAATATATAACCAATGGAAATACCTTAGCTCAATGCTCAGAAGCATAATTTCTTGTGGATTAATTGCTCTTAGAGTTGACTTAATAAATGGTAGTAGGGGGAGCTCCATGGACTCTCTGCCCTGTGAAACAACTATAACTGGAGAAAATTATTTTTTAAAAATCAAAATTTCTGAAACCTCTATGGGTGTATTGGAAGAGAAGAAACTTTTATTTCAGTAAATCTAATAAATTAAAAACCACTGGTTGGCAAAACCAATAAAAAATTTATTTGGAAGGGTAAGGGGCCTCAAAGAGCCAAAGAGATCTTAAAAAAGAAGAATGAATTTGGAGGACTCTCATGTCTAGACTAAAAAGCATGGTGGCAGTTTGAGATTATTTATGAGTTCTAAAAAAAGGTATAGATTATGTTTGTAAACTGGTCTGTGTCTCTAGGCATGCTACGCTTTGACTGATTTAAATTCAAAGACTTCCTGTTTACTTGATTTAATCAAGACAGGGATTTGATTTGACCACATCATTAGGGCATACAGGGTTAAGTCCCTGTCCCCTTGGTGGACTATATAAACAGACACTCAATCAAGAACACAGAAGCAGATACATGAGAAAAGAGAAACAGATCCATAGACAGGGAAGAGCATTTTGATCTTGCAGCCCTGGGGAGAGATAAACCATTTGCCTTATAGTTTGCAGCTGAAGAGAACAGAGCAATAGAGCACCATGCCAACCCAAGCTGAGATCAGAAGAAGCTAGACCTATGGAGACTAAGAGGGAGAACCCTTGTGCAGATTGGCAGCCATCTTGCTCTAACATGAGGCAACAGACTTTGGTGAGGAAGTACCTCTTATAGTACCTTAAGTTGGACTCTTTAGGACCTTGTAACAGTAAGCTTTTACCCCAAATAAATACCCTTTTATAAAAACCAACATATTTTTGGTACTTTGAATCAATATCCCTTTGGCTGACAAATACACGTATATTCCTGAGCTACAGTGGTAAAAATAGCATGGTACTGGTATAAAAACACACACATTGACCAAGGGAACTGAACCAAGAACTCAGAAATAGATCTTCACGCTATAGTCAAGTGATGTTTGACAAGACTGTCATTCCCTCCCAGCTGGTCCAGAACAGTCTATTTAACAAATGGTGCTGGTAGAACTGGACAGCCATATCCAAAAGAAGACCTGTATCTCACACCTTTTACAAAAATTAACTCAAAATGGATCAAGGCCCTAAATATAAAAGTGACAACTATAAAACTCCTAGAAGAAAATGTAAGAAAATACCTTCAAGATCTTGTGGTAGGTGATAGATTTTTAAACCTTACACCTAAAGCATGAACAACAAAAGAAAAAATGGATAAATGGGGCCTCTTCAAAATTCAACATTTTTGCATCTCAAAGGACTTTGTCAAATGGGTGAAAAGGCAGCCGACTCAATGGGAGAAAATATTTGGCAATCACATACCTGATAATGATTTAATATCTATGATATAAAAAGAGATCATAAACTCAATAATAAAAAGACAAACTACCCAATTAAAAAATGGGGAAAAGATTTAAAAAGACAATTTTTCAAAGATGAAATACAAATGACAAAGAGACACATGAAAAAATATTCAATGTCACTAGCAACTAGGGAAATGCAAATCAAAACTACAATGAGATGTAATTTCACAACTATTAGATGGCTGCTATTAAAAAGTCAGAAAATGGTAAATGTTGGAGAGAATATGGAGAGATAAGAATGCTTATTCATTGTTGATAGGAATGTAGAAAGGTACAGCCACTGTGGAGGATTATTTAGCAGTTCCTAAGGAAGTTGAATACAGACTTGCCATGTGACCCAGCAATATCATTACTAGGTATATATCCAGAAGAACTGAGAGTAGAGAATGAACAGGCATCTGCACACCAATGTTCATAGCAGCATTATTCCTGATTGCCAATAGTTAGGGACAACCCAGGCTTCCATCAATTGATGAATGGATAAACAAATTGTAATGTATCCACATGACAGAATATTATGCAGCAGTAAGAAGAAATGAAGTTGTGAAGCATATGACAACATGGATGAGCCTGGAGGACAATATACAGAGTGAAGCAAGCCAGACACGAAAAGGACAAATACTGTCTGATTGCACTATTATGAACTAAATATATCATGTAAACTCATGGAGTTAATAATTAGAATATAGTTCACCAGTAAATAGAAGGAGGGTAGAGAATGGAAAGCTGAGGTTTAATCTGTGCAAAATTGGTAGAAAGATTGTAAATCTTTGGAAATGAATAGAATGGTTAAAGCAAATCATGGTGTTTGTAGCTAGCAGAACTAGTACATGGGTGTGACAGTGGTTGAAAAGGAAAGTCTAAGGTCATGTATATTACTAGAAGAAAACTTAAACACTGTAACATGGGACTCATTAACATAGTAAAACCTCATGTAAAACATGAATTTGGGGGATATTGCATATATAAGACTTTTTACAAAATATACTAGAGAGAAGGAAAATGAATAGCAGCTATGTACAGCAGGGGAAGCATAGAGAGATTGAGAGGTTATGAGTTTTGGTTGTTTATTTTTTGTTTATATTATTATTGGAATAATGAAAATACCCTAAGAATGAGGTGATGAATGCACAAATATGTGATTGCACTTAATGCCTTTGATTGTACACTTTGGATGGATTTATGCTTCATTGATATGTATCAATAAAATTGATTTGTTAAAAAAATAAAACACTAGTGTCTGTGTCACTTGAGTCATAACAACCTCACTCCTTCTCTACCATCCCCTTCCTCCCACCTCATAAGCTCAACATGAAGAAGTTGTACTCTGGGAAGGTTCAGCCAAGAAAACAGGGCTCTCTCTCTTCCCAGCTCAGTCAATTCATGTGATAACTCGCTAGGATAGTTAGGCCACTAGCATACCACATCCTCTATCTCCATCTGTGTGTTGGACAGACTAAATGCCAGACAACTGCAGCTGAGAGGGCAGAGACATCTTTTCTTCACCCAGTCCTTAAAGTTGGGGAGGGGGGGAGGTGTCTGATCCGGCGGGGGCGAGTCCAGGAACCTGTGGAAAGAAGCAGGGGTAGGGGCAGGGAAAGAGAAAGAATGGAGGCAAGACAGGATTCTGATCAAGCCTCGTTTATTGGGGGTAGAACATGGGAATTTATACTGAGGGAAGGGAGCGTGTCCATAGGTGATAGGCTGGTTTTGCGGGTGGCAGACGTCCAAGGAGGGGATTGGCTGAAAGCTCGTGCCGGGTCTGCAGAGTCTCGTGCCTTGTGCATGCCTATCGCTGTGGTCACCAGAGTTGTGGCGGGAAAGGGAGAACAAAGAAACAAGGAGGAAGAAGAAGAAGGAAGTGGCGGGGCAGGTCTGTAGTAGTTATGAGATCCGCCTTGTTGTTGGAGGCTGTAAACAGACCTCACTGCGGGTGGCTCCCCACAGGGGGGGAGCGGCGGGGGAGGTTCTACTGCTAGTATATCAGGTAGTGAATCTTGGTCACTAAATGGACTTTACTTCATTCGTCCTTGGGAAAGGCATTTAACACAAGGGCAGCAAGTCAAGATGACTCCTGCTTCTAAACAGGGTTCTCATTCCAAGAAAAGTGAAACACAGTCCTGACTCCCAGCTTCAGAGATTGACACAGAAATGTTAAACAAGGAAAACGGTCTGATGTAAGAACAGAGAGCTCTTAAGCTCTACTTAAGGGATATAACTTAATTTGGGACAGCATATGAGGATGTTGAAGCCTAAAGGCATTGTTTAAAAGAAAGGAGATTTTGGTGGTAAGCAATTAAGTGGAGGCAGGTAATTCTATGAAAGTAGCAAGGTAAAGCACAGACCAACTAAGGGTTTACCAGAGACAATCAGTGAACAGTACAGCCATGAGTCCAACTGGCATTGCAACAAACCTCAAAGACTGGCCTTAAAAACTACCCCTACAAAATTATTCCAAATTTAATTGGATCATGATGTGGAACAATTTATGCCTCAGGGTATTGTTGAAAATAATAGCACCATTAGCCAGCAATTAGAGTGGTTAATAACTGGATGTGGTAGGTATGAACAGAGGCAGAAAGCTATAGAGAATGATTAGTTAGAGACAACCAAAAGGAGTCTTGCTAAAACCACTCTCATCTCAGGTTCCACTCTGAAGAATGACATCAGGGACTACACTCTGCAGGGAAATTGACTTCACTTAAATATTCAGCCAAGTTAAAAATAACACACAAAAATAAGCTTTGGAGAAAGAACAGTACCCAGAATAGCTACAATATACTATCTAGAATGTCTAGATTTAAAAAACTATAAGGTTTATAAAGAAAAATTAAAATTTGTTAACTATGCAAAGAAAAAATAAGCAACAGAAATTGTTTTTGAAAGGGCCCAGATGCTGTGCATAACACACAAAGATTACAAAGAGGCTACATTGAAAATGTTCAAAGTACTAAGGGAAACCATGTTAAAGGATATAAAGGAATGGAGGATGACAATGTATCAACAAATAGAAAATATAAATAAAGTAACAATTATAAAAGCAAATCAACAGGAATTTTGGAGTTAAAAAGTGAAATAATTAAATGAAAGATTCATTATAGGGGCTCAATAGTAAATGTGAGGTGGCAGAAGTATCATCTAAATCTCCACCCAATAACAGCAGATTACACATTCTCAAATACATATGTTAAGCCATGAAACAGATCTCAATAATACATTTATATTTGATGAAAGATTGAAAAAATAAATGAATAAAATGAACATAGCCCCAGAGAAATAGAGGGCTTCAGTAAGCAGAGCAACATACATATATTAGAAATACCAGAAATGGAGAAGAAAAGAAAAAGAGATCAGAAAGAATAATAGACAAAATAATGGCTGATACTTCACAAATTTGAAGAGAAGTGTTAACCTACATATCCAAGAAGCTCAAGAAGCTCAAATAGGAAAAGCACAAAAAGATCTTGAACCAGATACATCACAACAAATATTTTGAAAAACAAAGACAAAAAAGAAAAATTTTTAAGCAATGGAAGAAAAAGAACTCATCACATAAGAATAAACACAATAAGATAACTGCTGACTACTTATCAGAAATAATGATCACCAAAAGGCAATGAATGGAATGGCTTATTCAAATTTCTGAAAGAAAACTGTTAACCAAGACTCTTATACCCACCAAAACTATCTTTCAAAACTAAAGGTAATGTAAAGATATTTCCATATAAACAAAAACTCAGAGAATGTGTTGCTACCAGGCCTGCCTTACAAGGAACACTAAATAAAGTTCTTCAGAAAGCAAGTAATCCCAGAGAATAAGTTGAATCTACAGTAAGGTAATTCTATTGGTAATTATAAAAGGCAGTATAATGGGTTATGTATTCTCCTTCTCTTAACTTATTTAAAAAGCAATTTACATAAAGCAATATATTTATAGTTGTATTGTTAGATCTATACTATATAAAAATAAAACATTTCATGATAAAAGCAATAGAAGGTAGTGGAAGCAAAGCTGTAACGGAGTTTAGAAATGACACCAGAGGGTAATTATAGCCCACAGGAACAATGAGGTGAACCAGAAATGATAAATGATATGTATGTATATATCTGGAGGTACTGGAGATTGAACCCTGGACCTCATGACCTCATACATGTAAAGAGAGGAGTGACCCAATCCCAGAGGAAGGTAATTTTCCTAAACTATGGAAAGTAAATGGAGATCTAAAGCCCACTTCTGTATTTTTCCAAATGGGGTGTTGCCTGTGTGGATGCCTATGGAGGATGGGATTTCCTTAGCAGCAGCATGAGGTCATACCATGGCTGAGCTGTGATCAGTAGGAAGCACTGTGGTGACAGTCATATTTATGTGGTCTGTCCAGAGAACATTTGGCAGGAGAATTGTTTAGCAGAGGTAATAATAATGATGTTGACTACTAGGGACTAAGAACTGGGCTTTTCTTCCAGTTTTCCAAAATAGTGATCTTCAAGGATCTTGTACAAACCCATGGGTAAGGGGACTCACAAATTGACTTTACTTATGAGTGGATGCTAAGGCATTTTTATTTTTATATGAATTAAATATAATGTTTCTTGTGTCTGGGGTCACCAAGCAAATTCTTATCTGATAATTAAATGGTATTTACAAGTGGCTTCCTTTTATGCTCCATTGTTTGCATGAAGATCTTTAGTGTCCAATGTTGACTAGGTAATGTCTAGTCAATTTAGTCAATTTTTTACCTCCGAAGGGTGAAAGTGCATATTTGCCCATTGATATTGTCCCACTGCACCTTATGAGAACGAGGTCTCACTCCCTTTCTATCGCTCATCCCTTTTCTCCTTCCCCCATTCTCTGCTCCCTAGGTACTTATACATTTTTGGAATTATGATATTTTTCTTAGTAATTACAAATACACCTAATACTTCAGGATCTATAGTATGGGTCAAGACTCATAGAATTTCATCCCCATGTTTCAGAGGAAAAGACTATCATAAGGGCAAGAAAAAGAAAACATTAGGTGGATTTCTATTATATTAGATTGCTGTTTAGCTTAGTAAACATTACTTTAGGTCAATTGTGGGTATTTGAAATTATTAGATCTATAATAATCCAAGGGTTGACATTCTGTCAATAAGAGACTTGCTGGGTCTACATGTGATAATCATTATGTTTAGATCTTCTTATGCTAAAAGATTCTCCTTCTTAACCCTGAATTATTTTCTAAAACCTACTTCTCTTAACTTTGCCTTGACCAACGTCTTGTCAAATAGACTTTTCTCAATTTCTGAGAGCTCATCTGCAGAATTCAGGAGGAAAAACAGCTATAGTTTGTGATTATTCTGGCCCAATACATAATATTTGACCCTGTTAAATATTTCACCTCATTCTTCCTCTGTCCTCACATTTTCCTTTCTTCTTACTTTCTTCTTACTTACTTATCTTACATGATATTTCTTGCTGGAAATAATTCTACCTTCATTATATTATGACAAATCTTATCAAAACTCAAAAACAAAAAAACTCAGAAGCTCTTCTTATAAAACTCATGGTTTTCATGCTTTCTAAACTCCCAGCACTAGTGTAGTATATTTTCCTTAGCTGTCTTTAAAAGAACATACTTACTATTGTCTCTAACATATAGTACGATAAATGCTTTTTTTTTTAACCAAGGAAATTGTAGTAAAATTAAATACAAAACTAAGAAACTTCTGCTTCCAAGTCTTAGTTTTGGGGAGATTAATGCTATCTCCTAAAACAACAAGAGAAGTTGAATAAAGTTAAAAATCACTTGTTAAAAGGCATCAGAAAGTTGTTTAAGAAACTAAGACTAGAGATCCCAAGATCTTGGTAAAAAGAGAACCATGGGAAGGTGAACAGCTCTCTTTCTGCTGTTTTTCCCTGAGGGCAAAGACCAATTCTGTGTCCATGACAAAGGCTGAAAATCTAAGTCTTGCCCAGGCAGAGTTTTATTAGTCTCAAGTAACTGGAAAGACAAATTTGGAGACTTGAGGAGCCTTGACCAGGTTTATTATCAAGTTCTTTTCCAAGTTTGGAACTGTGTGGTATTGGAGTCTAAAAACCTAAGCTGAAAACCTCTGAAAAATAAAGCTTAAATTTGCCCAGTTGAGGAGAAAATAAAGAGTTCAGGACTGCCACTGGAAAAGGCACTGCCAAATGCACGAGACTCCTAGTTGAAAGCATGGCAGTCTAGGCCTAGGGGCTGGTTAACCAGGAGTAGACTGAGTCTTATGAAAACTACAACCCAGCCTCACTTCAGTCAGCACCTGTGTGATGTGATGGTAATCTCTCCCAGTCTTTGTGTCTAGCAGAGAAAAAGTTGAACTCCATTTGGAAGATAATAAGCATCACTTGGGGTATCATTAAAATTTATACACAACATTGGCACAAACATTTAAAAGATGGACAGGAAGCAGATTTGGCGCAACAGATAGAGTGTCTGCCTACCACATGGGAGGTCCAGGGTTCAAACCCAGGGCCTCCTGACCTGTGTGGAGCTGGCCCACGTGCAGTGCTGATGCGCGCAAGGAGTGCCGTGCCACATCAGGAAAGTATGGCAAAAAAGATTTATTATTTAGCTTGCTCCAAAAATAGGTTGTTTGATATGATTTTCTTTTTTTCCTGTTGCCTTTGTTCTTTTTCTTACTATGAATTATACAGACAATTGAAGGAAAATACCATTTACTTTTATAAATGAGGACATTATATATGTGTAATTGGTCAAACATATATACAAAAAAATGAAACTTTTCTTTTTTTCTATATCCAATTTCATCTTTACTCTGGAGTTCCATTTCTCCTAAATAGTTGAGAAAAAGGGTATAGGAGAAACAAATTTGTTAATTTCTTTTACTTTTAAAACTGTGAACTCAATCTCTTTGGAAAATTCTAACTTCAAATACATTATCAGATCAATTTCTCTCTTCTCTTAAGTTTTCTCTCCTCACTTGCCTCTTTCCAGCATGGTATCTGTAAAAGTTGCCTCATCAGTATAAACTCATGATGTAGAGGAAGGCATCCCTATGAATGTCCCGGTGTTTGCTACCTGAGATGGCTTGGTCTCATCTTCTCCCTGGTGTCTCGCCCAGCTCATGCTGCTCCCATTCCTCCAAAGGGCACTGCCTGCATCCTCTCCACACCTCGACATCCTTCTAGCAGGGCATCCAGGACTCCTGGGGCTTCTCCACAGAGCTTGTAGTCTGTGATCCCCTAGGGAGCCATCCCTTGCACCTTTATCTAGACCCCTTCCTCTGTCCTTGCTTCTCTACTGCTCCTGAGCCTTTGTGGATTTAACAGGGAGGAGCAGACTTGGTATTCTTGGATTTTCATTTCCCTTGTAAGGAGTTTTAATCCCATTCTCCTTAGCAAGACTAGAGTGTTGGAAATTGTGGTTTCTTTCTTAGTAATTCATGGTGTATTTTCTCCATAACTTCATTCCCTGGAAGACATTCTTCTTCTTTCAGCAGTAGAGAGCTTTCTATTTACAATTCCTATCTAGTGGGAACTCCCTGTAGCTCATATGCTCTGCCTTCACTATACAACAGTTTTGTGTAAAAATACCTGGCTCAAATTGCCAGAACTAGCCCTTATATTTTAAAGAAAAGATTCTGAGATTAATAAAATCCTTGTTACTCAAAACGTCTAACTTTCTAGACAATTGTCTTACAACAAAATCCTCTGAGACCCAAAGCACCCACACTTACCCCCATTTTAGCTCTTACTACATTGTCTTGTAAATGTATATTTATCTCCCCCTGTAAACAATCTACTCTTAAGGACATGGGCAGAGTCATAAAAAAATGAACAAATGAACTTGAGCAGGAAAAAGGGAACAGGCCAGAACCATTTGCTGAGTGTAATTATAAAGGCCACAAAACATTTATGAGTGAGTAAAACATTTATGAGCCAATAAAACAGATTCCATTTTGTTCCCAGAAATGTGGCTATGCTTATGCCTACAGGAACCTATGCAAAATTGGGACTTTAGAAATAAATTTCTCTGACCCTTAATAAACACTTTCTCTTTCATGTTTTCCAGGAGACAGAGAGGAAAACCAATATAATATCTTAAGAAAAATATTTGTATCATTAAAATATTTGAAGTTTAACATAACATTGAGAAATGACATAGTATGATAAAGCAGATTCTGGACCAGGAGGCAGATGTTCTGAGTTCTAGTAGTGCCTTTAGTTTCTCACCCCCTGCACAATATTTTTTTTTTTTTTAAGATTTATTTATTTATTTAATTCCCCCCCCCCCCCTCCCCTGGTTGTCTGTTCTTGGTGTCTATTTGCTGCATCTTATTTCTTTGTCCGCTTCTGTTGTCGTCAGCCGCACGGGAAGTGTGGGCGGCGCCATTCCTAGGCAGGCTGCTCTTTCTTTTCACGCTGGGCGGCTTTCCTCACGGTTGCACTCCTTGCGCATGGGGCTCCCCCACGCGGGGGGCGCCCTTGCGTGGCACGGCACTCCTTGCGCGCATCAGCGCTGCGCATGGCCAGCTCCACACGGGTCAAGGAGGCCCGGGGTTTGAACCGCGGACCTCCCATATGGTAGACGGATGCCCTAACCACTGGGCCAAAGTCCGTTTCCCCCCCCTGCACAATATTGAACACAGCTTATAAATCTTGATTTCTCATTTCTGTGATCTTCATACAGCAACAAAATTACTGCTGAGTTTCTATGACTTATAAGCTGACTTTTAGAACAACATACCTCAGGTGGTTCTGATAATCATCCAACTTTGGATATCTCTGATGCAAGTTAACCTCCCTTATTTTGTTGATTAGGAAATTGAGGCTTGAATGATTAAGTATCTTGCCCTAGATCACAGAATAGGTCTATATTCAGAACCACGGTTATAAAACAGATGTATTGACTCTTAAGAGAATTTGAATTTGCATCCCTAACACTTAGATTTGTGACAATGTATAAATCATTTGATTTCTCTGAGTTTCACTTTCAGAATCTATAAAAGAGTATGTGCAAAACACTGTTTTATTAGATTAGTATAAGAATTATATTATATTTAGGAAAATGTGTTGTACAGTGTAAAGACATGATAATAAGAGCTAACATTTATTGAGCACTTACTATGTATGAGCCAGGCGGTGTTCTAAGAATTTCACACATTAATTTATTTAATCCTCACAACAACCCTAATGACAATCCAAATATTAGTAATCCTTATTATACTAAGCCTTCCCCATAATTTTAGTAACTAATACTATTTTAGGTACTTTTCAGGTTCCCTCATCCTCTCAGCTGTCTCTTAGAACAGGGACTATTTGTTCTTCTCAGCTACCACCATGGTTAATTCTGTCCAGGCGTGTATGGTTCTGCTACCTAAACCTGATCATCTGCATACCCTGTCAGACTCCAGATTCAGATGAAGTTCCACCCCACAGGGCATGGGGTCCTGCTTCCCAAATAGTTGCCAAAGGGGTCAAGTGATGCAAAACAGAAGTGCAAAGGATTTAACTTTCTATGGGGGTAAACCTTGATCACTGTGGGTAAGAAGATGGGAGGGATTCAGTAATCATAGCCTCTTTATTTTTTTCTTCCTCCGAAGTCTATTCTGTTTGTGCAGCTTGTCCAGAGACAGCCTGTGAGCCTAAGCAAATGCACCAGTTATGTGAACATCTGTGTCTCTTCCAACCTCAAATCATGATGCACTGACCAGAGTAGCTGCATTAGACTGAATTATGCACCCCAATTTAGACATGATTTTTATCTTAATCTGCATTCCTGTGGGTATGAAGCTATTGTAAACAGGACCTTTTGAAGATGTATTTTTAGTTAATGTGTGGCCAACTGAAACAGGGTATGTCTTAATCCAGTTTATTGGAATCTTTATAAAGAGAAAGCTACAGGAAGGATCCAGAACTAGGAAGTCAGTGGGAACCCTGAAGAGAAAGGAGAAGACATTACTGTGTGATGGGAAAACCAAGGAATTTCAAGGATTGCCAGCAGCTTGCCCTAGAATGCTACAGTCTTTGGGGAGAAAGAAAGTCCTGGAATTATCTAGATTTTGGACTTTTCCTAACCTCAAAACTATAAGCCAATTAATTCCTGTTGTTTTAACCAACCCATTGTGTGGTATTTGTCATAGCAGTCTGAAAAACTGTGACAGTTTTAGTGCATTGCTCTCCACTCTTCTCCTCCTTATTTCCCTTTCCCTTTACTCTTTGTTTTTGTTTTTGTTTTTTAATTAAAGTGTTTATTTTTTTCCAGATTAACCTTCCTTTTTCTTTTGTCTTTTTGGTCTTTATTTATTTTTTAATGTTACATTCAAAGACTATGAGGTCCCCATATAACCCCCATCCCCTCCCCTTACTCCTTCCCCCATAACAACCTCCTCCATCATCATGAGACATTCATTGCACTTGGTGAATGCATCTCTGAGCACCACTGCACCTCATGGTCAATGGTTCACACCATAGCCCACACTCTCCCACAGTCCACCCAGTAGGCCATGGGAGAACAGGCAATGTCCAGTAGCTGTCCCCGCAGCACCACCCAGGACAACTCCAAGTCCCAAAAATGCCCCCACATCACATCTCTTCCTCCCACTTCCTACCCCCGGCAGCCACCATGGCCACTTTCTCCACACCAATGCCACATATTCTTCGATTACTAATCACAATAGTTCATGAATAGAATATTAGTAATTGCCTCCCACATAAACATTAGCAATTCAATCTTGCAACAGGCTGTTTTTTTTGGAAGCTAGGATTAGGACACATTTATCTCAACCATGAGAATAAAATGATAAAGATTTTTCAGAGTTCACTCCACAAATATATCAGGCTGTTATTATTACTACTCTCATCAGTATCATATTCTGCTCCAGTTAACAAAATGTAATATAAGTAAATAAAGGTTATCATCTCAATCTTTGCCTACAATTTCTTTTAATTGTTGTCTATAGTATAATTTGTGTACAGTGAAATAAATATTCAGATCTTACATGTACTGTAATTTGAATTTTCATGTACTGAATTAACATCAACTAAATCAAAATCTAGAGCACATTCTTCACCCCAGAAAATTTTCTCATGATACCTTCAGTCCATCCCTCCACTTCCAGAAGCAACTATATTAATATTATTTTAATTTTGCCAGTTCTTGAATTTTATTAAATGGAATCACAGAAGGGCCTGGCTTCTTTCTCTCAGCACATTATTTTGGAGAATCATACATGATATTTCATGTTTCAGTAGTCCATTCCCTTTTAATGCTGAGTGGTATTCCATAGTATGAAGATACCATTATTTGTCTACTTAGTCTCCTGTTTATTTTTAATTATATTTGTTTTTAATTAATTTTTAAAAATTAACTAATAACCCACTGATATGCAGAGTACCAGACCAACTTTTCTCTGTTGATCAGATCAAAAGTGGTGGTTAATAATGCATTCAGAAGATAAGCTTCTTAAAACTGAATTTATCAATGTGTGTTCCACAGAGAGTAAAGTACTAAGAATTAATTTTTTTTACAAAGAAATGTCCTTAATCAAATAAAGTTTGGGGAAGCAGATTTGGCTCAACAGATAGAGCGTCTGCCTACCACATGGATTGAAATGGGATGGACTCAGTGGTCTCTGGAATGAACTGTGGAGGGTACTATGAGGCTGGAGTGTTCAACAGGTCATCTGCATGGAGGTTTACAGTCCTTCAGGAAGATGAAAAGACTTGAGTAAGAAAAGAATATGTCAGACAGAAAAGTATATAAATAGAAGGCAGCAGTAAGGAAGGATAAAAGATTGTACAACATGGCAACATAGGTGTCAAAGGGAAAGCAGACTTTTATAAAAGAGAGGAATATTATTCTGGAAATCAAACTGAAACAGGAGACACATAGAAGGAAGGAGAATGAACAGCTTCTCATGAAGAGGATGCCATGGGTCTGCAGAGGGGGAGCCGATTTTGGTTAAAGTAAAAGGGAAAATGGACCTTCTAGCAAAGGGTTAAAGAAGTAGGAGTGTCTGCACTGTAGATGGTCCAATAGAGCACAGTAAAAATGGATTGGAAGGAGAGGAGTAGTGGGGTGGCAATCAGAGAACAGGAAATACAGAGAAGTATTGGGAAGGGGGTTTAGAGGAATATGGATGACAAGTAGGAGAAAATCTTGTGGTTTCAAGTCTACACTCAGTTAATCACTGAAGTGTCTAAGCCTATTTTCCTATCCCTTAAAGGAGAAAAATTTGCATTACCATTTTTTACATGCACCTTAGATATAGTAAATGTGCAATTAAACAATGAATATATATACATTTTAAATTCAGAAGGATACCAATATTGCTAGGGATGTGAAGCATGGCAGAATCAGCCAGCTTCAAGATTCAAGGTTTAAGCAGGTCTCTATTATAGAGCTATTTTCTACAGGTGCAAGTTGATACCCCCTGAAGAAGAATAATCAGCCAGATGAAATTTACCTTGGTGCCATATGTACTAATGGCATATGAGGGCACAGAATTGTAATTCTAGTACAGGAAGAAGACTATTATATTGAAGAGTGGAGAGGGATGTATAGGAGCAAAGGGTGGAGGGATTAATTTTACCCATGTAGGAAGTCAGGGAAGGCTGCCCAGAAGACGTACTATTGAAACTGATTCAGAGTTATAAAGGTGAAGTAGGAAGGCAGGGGGATAAATAATGCAAAGACATTCTGGCATGAAAAGCATGGGGTATTCAGTCAAGAACAGTGAGAAAGTTAATAGCACTAGGGGATGAGGGTTGGCAAAGAAGTACAAATGAAGCTAAGAAATAAATTGGGCTCAATGTTAATGGGTATGTAACAAGGAGCCAAGGAACAACTGAATGAGTTCTTCAGATCAGTAAGAGAAAGAAGCTAGAAAAAAAAAATCCCACGTGGGAAGAGTCCCTTGATTTAAAGTAATAATCCAATATGATTTAAACTCTCAAGAAGATTCTTTAAAAAGTCACAACATTGATCCAGAATCATTTCACAAAAATGAAAAAATGAAAAGGAACCACTGAGTTTGGTCAAAACAGCCTAGTACAGATATGGGAAATTAGTAGAGCTTATTCTATCACTAGCCATACTTATGACAGTAATAGAGCACTTTTTCCCTCCTGAGCCAAAATATAGCCTGCGCAAATGTTTAAACTTAGGGGTCATATCGGCCTCTACCAATAAATCAAACACTTTCATCACTTGTCTAATGAATAATAAAATATACTAATTACTGATAACGTTCTAAGATCAGTCATTGTGCCACGGGCTTTGAAAAGGTGAACTCATGTAATCTTAAAAACAACCCAGGGAAACGGACTTGGCCCAGTGGTTAGGGCATCCTTCTACCACATGGGAGGTCTGCAGTTCAAACCCTGGGCCTCCTTGACCCGTGTGAAGCTGGCCCATGCGCACTGCTGATGCACACAAGGAGTGCTGTGCCACGCAGGGTGTCCCCGCGTAGGGGAGCCCCAAGCGCAAGGAGTGCACCCTGTAAGGAGAACCACCCAGCGCGAAAGAAAGTGCAGCCTGCCCAGGAATGGTGCCACACACACGGAGAGCTGACACAAGAAGATGACACAACCAAAAGAAACACAGATTCCTGTGACTCTGACAACAACAGAAGCGGATAAAGAAACAAGATGCAGCAAATAGACACAGAGAACAGACAACCGGGATGGGTGGGGAAGGGGAGAGAAATAAATAAATAAATACATCTTTAAAAAAACAAAACAAAACAAAACAAAAAACGACCCAGAGAGTTTACTGCTGGGCCTTTTGGCTAAGATCAAGTATACAGCAACCCAGAGAAATGAATAACGTTTTCCACATTTTAGAGATAAGAAAATTGTGGCTCATCTTGTTAAATGCATTGACCATGTTCATATAGCTCCTAAACAATGGAGTTAAGATTTAAGCCCACCTTGGTTTATTTCCTAATGCATATATGCATGCACATATACATGGAAGTAGGAGGTAGAGTTAAATACCTTTAGTCACAACCGTATTTTCAAACATTTTCAGGTGCAACTGGAAAAACACAAATTAAAGGACCTTGGCAAAGAAAGAAAGTTATAGGTTTGTATAACTACAAAGAAGAGAAAATTGGGATAGAGCTGTTCTTGAACAATTCATTTGACATCATCAGAACTCTCCCTCTTTCATCTAAGCTTCTTTCTATGTGTGTTGGTCTCATCTTTCTCTTGTGAATTTAGATTTTCTCCAATCACATAGAGGTGAGGGTAAAAATGGCCAAAGGGAGTTCCACCTTCATGGCATCCCAATTACAGAGGAAAGAGAGAGACTGTCTTCACACCCAGATATAAAATATTCTTGAATGGCATTGTAGAGAACACAGTGGAGTTAGTTAGGGGTCATTCTCCAAAAGAAGCATAATACTTTTCCTAAAGGAAGAAACAAAGAATTTTGGACAGATAAAAGCAATATATATCCAGCACAATCCACTTTGGGGATTAGGTCCATATTCATTCAAAGATGCTATTTCTAAACTAACTTCCAAATTTCTATCTTATCTTCCAAAATTCATGTGGCAGGCCCTGAATTCCTTTTCATTATTACTCATTCAGTTTTCAACAATTCACTAAATTAATTCACATGAAAGTGTTAACAACATATAAACATTTACTAGATCAACCACTCATTTAAAAATAAGGAAACTAAAGTTCGGGAAAGATGAGTGCCTAGAACAAGTTTGTAGACTGGTTAGCAGCAGAATCAGAAATTAAATCCTGGAATTCTGAATGCTAGTCCTGGAATTCTGAATGCTAGGGATCTTTCCACATGACTCTGTTTACTCATAGTATATCCCTTTCCTCCTGAGATTTATTACATGGCACATATGCGCAGAAGGACTGGAATGGAGTTAAGAGTGGAGAAAGGGGATATAAAAGAGCAACTGGTTAGCCATGAAGAGTAGTTCAGAAACGGTAAAACTGGGATTGAACATTGAATGCCAATGTTATAACTTCTCATCAGTGTATGTATGTAGGGGCTGTGATTTTCACTTTTTGGTCAAGATATCTTGGGCATTTTAATTCAAACAATTATATAACTGAGACATTCATGAGAAATTTTCCTTCTTTTTTGCCTCTTTCTATTTTTATATGAAGATGCCGAGTATGGATCAATAGTGAGATTCTCCTATAAGAACGTATAAAAATTATGAACTGTAAGAGTTAACATATAGCATAAATGTTATGAGTTAACATATAAAATAAATAGATTCTAGATATACAAAGACATATTAAAGAGATGTAAAGACCACAATCTAGAAAACTTGACCACAGGGCTTAACTTCTGTAAAGATGAATGTTGGTCAGGAGGTAGCTAATCAGTCATGGAAGTATAGCAAGGAGAGCTGGAGAGGTAAACATTCATAAAGGGGAGCCCTAACCCAAATTCTCAATATCCCAATCACTGTGGCAAGCTAATCCCTATCACAAGATGGTTTCAAAATCCGTTAGAAATTATGCCCGGTGATACTGAACATACAACCTTACAACCTTACAACTCACTCACACATTCACTGACCTGACCTTTATCAAACTCAAGTTGTAAGTTGGTTTTCCATGAAGATTTGCTTAGCAAAAGAATGAACTGATTATACTGATGCAAATGCGACAGTTGTGTTTCTCATTGTAAATCAATAAGATAGAATTTTCTTTTTACATCACTTATCCTGAAATTGATTTGCGGCAATTCATTCCTAAGAGACAGATCTGTTTGCAATATGCTAACAAAATTGTGTCTCTGAGGTGGCAAGGCTGAAGGTCATCCTGTGGACCATGGTGATTTCTTCAAGACAAGGACATCTTGTGAGCTCCTTGGAAGCTAGTCAGTTTTATCCTGGGCAACCTTGACCCTTCTATGTTCTTTGCTTCAAGCCTTTATCCTATCCTGTATAGAATCATATGCTTAGAGCAATCAAAACTGTTTATTCACATTTCCAGCAAAGATAAATTTCCCAAGCCTAGGTAAATGGTGGGTTTTTCCCAAGCCTAGGTAAATGCTAAATAAGGATCATATCACTTATTAAATGAGCCGTAGGGACAAACAACTGAATTTTCTTTTTTCTTTAAACCTTGGGATACAATTACTAAAGTGGTAAACCAGCCTTTTGTTACTGTGATACTTTATGTAGAAGGGAGTTCAAATGCAATAATCTATGTTTCCAATGATATACATTAATGCTTTTAGTAAATTGCCATATTATTATTGCTCTATTTTAGTAAGCACTGTATCTAAAAGGTATTCTCTGTGTTTCAATGCAGATAAAATAAGCTCATTTATGCTAACACTTATTTTCTTGGTGTTCAGTAAATTCTTCCTAATGCATTAATTATGACTCCAGATCGACCAGTGACTATTTCATGTATGCTAATTAAGAATCGCTTTATTCAGTCAGCTGCACAGATCAGTAAACAAGTAGAATGAATTGCCCAGGGAGATGATAAAAATACAATCATTTCCTTTCCACCACAGCTTGGAGAATTTCCCACAATCAAGGAGAAATTAGAGAAGAAAATGAAGAGTTAAGAAATATTTGCAGGTGTGAGTGTTTGGTAAGGCAAGGAAAATATGAAAAATGGGCATCTTCATTACTAATCATATATCGTATCTATATATATACTAATCATATATGTTTTTCTTTCAGGAATAAGCAAAAAATACAATCAAATTAGTTGCTTTTACAGGGAAAAAAATTGGAATGTAATCATCTCATTTAAATGCTAGATTCCCAGAAGGAAGAAGGAACCAACTCATGATGTTTCTAATTATTTATTCTTTTATTATAAACATTTATCCCTTCAAGAGCAAGCTAATTGATATTAATTTTTGATGTTACCATTTACAATAGAAGCCCCAATTCCAATTCTAGGTCCATGGTACAGGGATTAAAAAAGGGAACAGAAGTAGGGATGGTAAGAAGGAAAGTCATTAAACTGGCTGACTTAAATGCTATTGTGTTGGGCTTTTCATTCACCTTCTTATTTTTAGCTGCCAAAGACATTTTCAAAAATATTGTGGAAAGACAAAGGGAAGGCTTTAAAATACATGCATGCATTATATATATAATATATTAAGGAGGGCATCATAAGTGCAAGCTGCATCCTTCCAGCATAGCTTTTAGAACTGTTTTACCCTGAGATAATTTGCTGAGTTGAAAGCCATTGTTATATAGAACCAGTAAATACAATCTCATAACTAAAGATGACCCACATCACTTATGGCAAAAATCTCAAATGTCCTTTAGTTCCCATTAAGGACTGGGAAGGGGAGCATTTTAATTATCTGGAAAGCATTCAAAAAGCAAATAAAGCATTACAAGACCAAAGCTTCTTTATAAAATCACAATTTAGCTTCTGGGCTTTCATAATGACTTGTTCCTCTGACCACAGAAAGCCTGTAGAAAAAGCCATAAAGTCTATTCTACTAGCCCTAATGGAGGAATAAAGTCTTGAACTCATGAGGAATTACTTGAAATAAGGGAGAAAGGTCCCAGATTATTAATGTTAGTGTCAATCAGTTTTAGACAGTAATCAATAACTGTCCACTTATATTGTTCAGTCAACCATAGTACCCAGAAATAAACCTCCTGTCTATTTTAGTTTCACTGACAATTTACTGTGAATGTATTTTGGGTGGGGGAGTTAGGTCATTTTGGAAATCACCTTGGAAAAAAAACTTGTCAGAAGGGTCATGTGCTTCATACATGTAGCTGTGGCTCTTCCCTTAGGCTAGTGTGGATGGGTCATGGGAAGATGTTATGAAAAAATGTTTAGAAGAAGAATGTTCAAAGACATAAACGTTGCAGATATCTTTTGAAGTCTTAAAGACCCTCTTTGGTCTCTTTTACTTATAACTATGTTTCCTCAGGAATTACTCTTTTATGATATGAAAAATATTTTTCAAAAGCAGAGTATATTTCAAAAGGATCATAATACCACTTATAAAGTGGGTGCCATATTAAGACATAGACCATTCATTTAATGTTCAATTCAATAAGGTTATGAGTAGGTAAGTTATGGTAGTTCCTGGATGATGTATTGAAAAAATGTTATGACAAATGATAGGTTCGAAATGGAGGTAAGATTATGGTATGGTTCATTCCCTTCACAACATTAAAAGTCCTAATTTCAGATGTATGTTCCTCAAAAGCTGTTAGAGGAAATCATCTGGAAACAGACATTCTCATTTACTCTTGAAAGGTCTACAGACATGAAGATTCAAAGAATGAAAGGAGCAAAAGTTATTTTATTATACACTGAGTATCAGTAGAAAGAAATCAGTACTAGAGTAGATGTTGGCAAGGAGAGTGAAACATCTAGTTTAACCCCTTCATTTTATAAAAGAAAAAACAGATTCATCCAAGTATACCAGCTACTTATAGGCAGTTTAGGAATTTTCAGTAAGGTTTTTGGGCTTCTAATTGGATGTTCATCCCACTGTTTCAAGCAACCATACCTTTTCTGGCCTCATAAATAAAGAATTTCATTTTTCTTTAAACAGTTCTGTTATACAAATAGATTAATGAAATAGGGATGCATTTAAGCCTTTAATTAGGTTATCTCATACTTTGAGTAACTTTGGAAACAATTTCTCACTTTGGATATGTAGATTCCATCATTCAGATTACTTAGGTCATAGCAAAAACATAAATCATAACATATCTAAGACAAAATGCTGCCCAAATTCAATGAAATTTCATCACGACCATACTTAAGGCCTTATCTCAGCAAGCTTTTAGCTTTAATCTTCCTATTACCCCACTAGAAATGAATAGTTAAAAACCCTTGTAGAGGGGGTTGGGTGGGGTGGGGGGGTTGTACTATCCATGGAAATGGGAGGAGGGTCCGGGGAGGGGGAGGATGAATTCTGGGGATTCTGGGGAGGATGAATTCTGTAGTATGTGGTTAAAACTACAGCATTGGGAATTCTTTCACTAATTTTGCTCATACAGCAGGGAGAGTTACTGGTTAGGGTATTGGATGTGGGGGACATGTGGGAAAGGGTGCATCTGGACAGGCTTCTAGGGAGTATATGAGTGTTCATCCTATCATAGTGCTTTGTATCAGTGGGTGGAGACCCACATAATGAATGGGAAGGTGTTGGACTCCCATCCTGGGCAGTCCTACTATCTTCTCAAATAGAGGGGCAGGAGTCTCGTGAGAGCATAAGCAGTGCCTAATAGGGTAGGACAGGCCAGTATGCCAAGTCCTCAATGTTGCTGCAGTTGTTGCAAGTAACAATGAATCTTATTCTTCAAGGAGTGAAGCTTCATAGTTGTCCTGGGTCATGATGATAGGGGTAGGGCAGAATAGATTAGATGGAACATGTGACATTTTGGAAGCATTGGAATTGTTCGACATGATCCTGCAGTGGTGGATACAGGCCATGTTAAATTTCATCAAAATTTTTAAAAGTCCAAAAAAGTAAACCATAATGTAAATCATTCACCATGGTTAGTAACAATGCTTCAATATTTGTACATCAATTACAACAAAGGTACCATCCACATGTAAAATGTTATTAATAGAGGAGAGGGGGAAAAGGGGAGGATGTTGGGTATATGGGAATCCCCCATATGCTGTACATGACTTTTCTGTAATCTAAAGCTTCTTTGAAGATAAAATGAAATAATAAGATACTGGGAGAATAAATGGAAGAAATTGTCACTATACTTACAAGACAACAGATCTTGCAGTGATGAAAGACATAATGCCAATTAAAAAAATATATATACATTTTATTATTTCTCTTATTATTTTAAATTCTTTTAATTATTTTGTATTTTATTTGTCAATTTAAAAACTATCATTATTATTCACTTTCTTATTAATTTTATTTGGTTATTTTGTTGGCTTCATTTTTGAAGAAGTTTTGGATCACAGAAGGATTACAACTGTGGCAGGGAAGGATCATTGGTGCAGGGTGTCAGTGATGGGGATACATGGGAGGAGGCTCACCTGGGGTATAGCTATAAGGCATAAGAATGAGTTCAAGTGTTCATGGGGCATTGTTAAAGTAGGTGGAGATCCACACAATAACCAAAAGAATATCCAATTCCCATCCTGGGGCATCCTGCTACATTCTCTAATGGGAAAGCAAGAATCACCTGAGTACAGGTGCAGTGACTAGTATAGGAGGATGGGTCATTGATGGGCCCTTGATATTGATAATGGTACTTATGAACCTTTTCTCTGAAATTGAAACTTAGCCTAAGAATTACCTCCTGAGAGCCTCCTTGTTGCTCAAATATGGCCTCTCTCTAAGACAAATTTATCATACCAATGCATTACCTTTCCCCCATGTGGGACATGACTCCTGGGGATGAATCTCTCTGGCACCAAGGGATTTCTACTAAGCACCAACTAGCAAGCAACTGGAAAAAGACTTTGACCAAAAGGGGGAAAGGGTAAAGACACATGAGTTTATATGGTTATGAGACTTCAAAGTGAGTTGGGAGGTCATCCCAGAGGTAAATCTTATGCATGTCTCAACAGGATCCCATTGACTGCCACAGTAAATATTGCCTCAAATAGTGGAACTATTAAATGCTCTGGAGACATCCAGACATCCACAAACTCAAGAGTTTGGAACCCTGCCAGTGGGCCCCACTTTAGAATTTATGACAGCTTTGGACTCAGTCATGGTTTCCCTACACATGGCTCTTCTGCCCCTTCTATTTGAACCTATAGTTAGTATTACAGTTGATAGGTTTATGTCCAAGAGACTTAAATCTTTAAGCTTTCCATGTGCCAGTTGAGCCCGGAATCTCAACAGAGTTGTAACGTCTACTCTCCAGTTCATTGGACTCACCCAAGACAACTAACAAGGAAATGATGATGGACAACAATCATCTCAAGTAATAGAAAGAATCTACAACTTCAAGCAAGAGAGTCCCATCCATCTACCCCATGAGATCTAAGCTTCTTCTCAATTAGAGGCAGAGTGGACCTCACCATCCCAGAATGCTCAGGATTGGGGAATGAACGATGGACTAGAATAAACTTACTGTTATTCTTCTATAGACATTGTTATTCTAGCAATGGAAGAACTTTTATCATTGTTGTGAAGGCAGTCACCTCTGGAGGTTCTGAGGGGAGGAAGAGGGAAAAATAGGTGTAATATAGGGGCATTTTCAGGACATTGGAATTGTACTGAATTACATTGCAATGACAGGTACAGGCCATTATATATCTTGTCATAACTTACAAAATTGTGTGGGACTATACTGTAAACTATAACCCACACTTAGTGGCAATGCTCCAAAATGTGTTCATCAGTTATAACAAATGTACCACACTAATTAAGAATGTTGTTAATATTGGAGAGTGCGGCAGGAGTAGGGAGTGGGACATGTAAAATCCCCTACATTTTTTATGCAACGTTTACATAATCTAAGTATCTTTTTAACAAATATTTTTAATGTATTTAAAAATATATATATCAGTGATAAAATTTCTTCCATTGCTAGAATGACAATAATTCTATAGCAGAACAACTGTAAGTCCACTCTAATCCATATTTTATTCCTCCATTCTAAGGGCACTAGGATGGTGATGTCCACTCCACCTCTAAATTGAGAGGGGGCTTAGATCCCACGTGGCTGATGGATGGTATTCTCCTGCTTGCAGTTGTAGACTCTCTTGGGTCCCTGGTGTGGTGGTTGACCATCCTCACCTCCTTATTAGCTGATCTGGGTAAGTTCAATGAATCAGAGAGTAGGTGTTACAACTCTGCTGAAGCTCAGGACTCAGCTGGCACATGGACAGTCCAGAGATTCAAGTCTCCTGAGCATACACCAACCCTAGTACCAACCACAGGTTCAGTAAAAGTGATAGAAGAGGCATGTGTAGAAAGACCACATCTGAGTCCAACTCCATCACACTCAGGAGCACAAATTCCAAAGTAGGATCCACTGGCAAGGCACTGAAATCCAGAGCCATCTGCATGACCATAGGACATGGGTGTCTCTGTACTACTCAGGAGTACTGCTACCTGGGGTTTTATCTACTTTGGCTGTTTCTGAGATTCTGCTGAGACATGCATAAATGTGACCCATCTGATGACCTCCTGACTCATTTTGAAGTCTCTTAGACATATAAACTCATTTGTCTTTACCATTTCTCCCTTTTATTCAAGGTCTTTTTCTAGTTGCATCACCAGCTGGTGCTTGGTAGTAATTCCTCATTGCCAGAGAGAATCATCCCTGGGAGTCATGTCCCATGCTGGGGGGAAGGTAATGCATTTACATGCTGAGTTTGGCTTAGAGAGTGGCCACACTTGAGCAATATGGGAGCTCTCAGGAGGTAATTCTTAGACAACCTGCAGCTCTAGGCCTATCTGAAATTTCAAGCACACAGGTTCATAAGCATAGTCATCAGTATCAAGGGCCCATCATTGGACCATCCTTCTCCACTGGTCTTTGCCCTTGCACTTGGTGGATTGTTGCTGTTCCATTGGGGAATGTGACAGAGCTCTCACAATGGGAACTTGGCACTCCCTCTCTTGTTGTGTGTAACTCTACCCACTACAGCAATACCCATTGTAGCAGTTTGATATAGTTGTGAATTCCAAAGGCCCAGACACAGATAAAATCACAAACATAATCCAGTATCTATTTTTGGAATTCATAACCATGTGTAAACTACATTGTAAACTATAATCCAAGCGGTGTTGCAGTGCTCCAAAATGTATTCACCAAATGCAATGAATGTGCCACACTGATGAAAGAGATTGTTGAGGTGGGAGGAGTGGGGGTGGGGTGGGAAGTGGGGTATGTGGGAACCTCTTATATTTTTTAATGTAACATTTTGTGTGATCTATGTATCTTTTTTAAAAAAGACAATAAAATGTAACAAAAATATATATATATCAGGCAAGAAAAATAAAAAGAAAGCCAGCTTGAAAAACAATACAACAAACAAAAATCCTACAGAGAGTGAAAATCATTGTCAAAATGGAAACTCCAATAATTGCTTTCTTATTTGATTAGACATTAGATAGCCTTATGCTTATCCAGTACATGGAGATGTCTCCTTGGAAGTAAAATAAAGCAGTCATAAAGAAACATTTTTTTCTATGCCTAAGATCTTTTAAAAATAAACACAATGGTTTTAAATACCAAGAGATGGTTCCATTGTCAGCTACAATAGACAAAAACAATAGAAGGTAGAGGCAAGGCAATCAGATGTTGGTTGGAAATGTGGCCTTTCAAGTCATACTGCTTGGGATTGAATTCTGTCTCTCTGCTTACTGGCCGTTGACTCTGCACAGATGGTAGTCTCTCTTTCTTCGCTTCAGTTTTCTGGTCTGTAAAATGGGTCAGGTACCCTTATTAGGATTTCTTTGAAAGCTGAGTTAAAAAAAATCAATTATGTAGAGCAGCATATGATAAGCATTCAAAAAACATTTGCTGCTACCGTAATTACTAACTCCCTTTCCCCTCTGCACTGCCCTAATTCACATCAACTAGAGAGGTCTGGTTTTAGCAACAGACAGCTGAGGCATTGTCAAAATTAATCTTCATTTCAAAAAAGCAACTAGGGAATGCAAGGAAACTGGCAAAATATAACAAGATACTTGATTTGGTTGAAGGAAAATTCTTTTTGTTCCATTTTTAAGTCATATTTGCACCTTTAAATTACAGGCTTCTCAGATAATTTACTGTGAATCACCATTAAATTTAAAATATTATGGTACATTTGTTACAAATGTTATATTACTGCTAACCATAGTCCATAGCTTATATTTGGTGTTGTTTCACAAGAATGCAAGGTGTTGGTGGTAGCATGATATATGGGAATCACGTATGTTATACATAATTGTTTTGCAAGCTCACAACTTTTCTAATAGAAAATAATATTATGGTAAAAAACAGTGCTGAACCAAAATATACAAGTCCTTGGCTAAAAGATCTATTCCAGAGTGAAAATAAGGTTTGTTTCTGATTTATATAGAAAAACCACAGTTTATGAGGCATCTTGCCTTAGACTGAACCTAGTTTAAATTAGGCAACAATTTAATTGTAGCACTTCATTCATCTGCAGACTCAAAAACTATTTGCAAATATGTACTGTATCATTATCCTCATTTTATGGAGACTTCAAAGCATAAGTGTAGATTAGAGTTTTAAAGCAACTACCCAAGCATTTCTTGACCTGCTGTTGGATACTGATGAATGTACTAGGAGCTAAGGTATATCTCTAAATTTCTCTTTCACTGCCATTTTCTAAAACAGTCTGAAATATAAAATGAAGCAGTCATATAAATCCAATTTAACAAACATTCCTAATACCTAGTGTTGTGTTAGATGTGTAGAGGAATATCAAGATGATTGAAATAGTATGCTTTTCCTCTGAGAGTACATTTTAGCAGGGGAGATCATCAAAATGATCATATCTAATATGTTTTGAGAGCTTCCTAGGTGCCAAGCATTGCAATAAGATCTTTATATGTGTTGTCTCAATTTACTCTCACAACTACCCCATTACTAGGTACTTATCTATCCAATTCACAGTAAGAAAACTGAGATTTAAAGAGGTTAAGAGACTTTACTTAAAAGATTATGGAGGTTAATCCCTCAATGGTTTCATCACAGGTGGGCCCTCATATTTCTCCCTGGGTTTGGGGCTCTGAAATGCCTAAAAAATAGCCCTAACCCTTCAGTAACTAGACACAATATTCCTGAGAGACCTTCACTCTTGCATGGTCAAGCCACTTGTGAATCTCTCCTTTTGTGACTATTTTAGCATATACATTACTAACTTAGTTCTTGACACCTTCAGTATCCTACTCTCCTCCAAATATATCTCATCCTAAACCCTATTCCACCACCCACTTCCATGGCTATCCTCTAGTCCTTGAATCACAATAATTGCTTACTTGCTTTCCATAGTGGCATGCAGCATCACATCTCAAACCACTACCTTCTCTCCTTCCTGTCCACTGCCTCTACTATCCAGGAGCACAACAAATTTTCAGTCCCACAGAAATTAATCCACCGAACCTACCACTTTCTCTCTACCCTTCACCCTTTTATGGTCTCACTTCCTGCCTTATTCACCTTAGATTATATTTCCAGCATGATAACCAATCCCTTACTCCCTCTCCCTCTGTTGTAGTTGCTTGTCCAAAACCCAACTCTGGATAAATCAATACCTACATTGTGTCAGCTCCCAGGCAGCTGAGTTTAAGGAAAGTAAAACACAGAGTATTGTAAGGCTTTATGTTAAATTCATAATCACTCATACCAAGAGCATCCTTAGTCCTACATGAGAACCAAGCTAGATTTACCTGACCAACAGTTTTCAAGCTTTCTATATCAGAACCCCTTTATACACTTAAAAATTAATGAAAACCTCAAAGAAATTTTACTTATGTTGGTTTTATCTATCAATATTTGTCATATTAGAAACTAAAATTGAGAAAATTTAAAAACATTTATTAATCCATTTTAAAAAACAATAATACTGACATATATATATATATATACATATAAACATTTTATGAGTAATAACTCTATTTCCCTAAACAAAATGATTTGATGAGATGAGTATCGTTATTTTCTATTTTGTGAATCTCTTCAATGTTTAGCCTAAGGAAGACAGCTGTATTCTCATATCTGCCTCTGCACAGAATCTGTTACAATATTATAAGTCATGTAGTCTCTGGAAAACTCCCTCGTATTCTTGTGAGGAAATGAGAGTGAAAAAGGCAAATAACACATTAATTTCATGATGAAAATAGTTTTGCCTTTGCAGACCCACTAAAAGGTCCCCTGACAACTTTAAAACTGTTCCCTAAACCAGTCATTCCCTCTCACATATAGATAAATTATTTCTACTGTATTTTTCTCTCTTCAAACCTTCAGTCCCTACTTTTCTCTTTGCTCATAGTTGATATGACTGCAACACAGAAGAGAATTTCCAAACATTCCTACCAGTTACCTGTCAACGCACCTTCATCTGTAGTTGTACTCTCTACCCTCCCTTCTGTTAAAAGAAATTACTTCCTATCCTGTGACCAATTCTATCCTTGTTCACAATTTTTCACATTTTTTGCCTTCTCAAGTATATTGCTTCAGTTTCTACATCAAATTTTCCTTCTCTATTGCATCTTTTCCATGAACACTGTAATTTGTTGCAAAAGTCCAAAGACAGAAATATTTCCTTGACTCCACATTCCCCTTCAGTTAAGTCCGAGCTCTCAAAAACATCTCAGAAAGCTGCCTATACCCCCTGTCTCAAGTTCTTTTACTTCCATTCTCTCTTGAACTCAGGCTTGTCTCCCACCATCCCCTACAAAATAGCTTTTGTCAAGATCTTAACAGCTTCCTTGTTGCTAAATCCGAAGGTTATTTCTTAACCATCATCTTGTTCAACTAAGCTGCATTTGACACATTTGATAACCACCTCATTGTTGAGAAACTTTCTTTACTTAACTTTTGGGTCACCACACTTAGGGTTTCCTCCTGCTTACTAGAGGCTTTTCTTAGTCTCTTTTGTTGATTCTGTCTCCTCTCTCTGACTATAAATTATGAAAGCCACCCAGGTCTCAGTCTTTGGACCTCTTCTCTCTCTATGCTCCCTGCTTATGTAATCTCACCCAGGTTCATCATTTTAAATACTATTCAAATTTACATCTACCAGCAAGTTCACATCTCTATCTTGGATATCTCCCCTGAATTCCACACTTATGGCCTATCTGACATCTCTACTTGGATATCTAATATGCCTCTTAAACTCTAGGATTAGACTACAGAGTCCCTGCTCCTACCTATGCAAACCTATTTCCCCACAGTCTTCCTTGTCTCTGTAAATGAAAATTAATCTTTCCAGTTAATCTGGACAAAAGAAATCCTTGGAGGTTTCTGAGCATGAGTCAGATTTCTCAAATCCCTCCAATGGCTAATCTCACTCAGAAAAAGTCAATGTACTTAAAGAAAATCCAGTGCAATATCTGGTTCCATGCTGACTGTCTGGCCTCATCTTCTGCTACTCTGTCCCTTATTCACCTCCATCATATAAGACTCTTTTCTAACCCTTGAATATCATGCTGCATGCTGAGAAGTCTCATTATCTTTTCATGGGGAATGGGAAGTCATTGCAAAATTTTGCTTCACAGTTTCTTCAGATAAGGCAATCCTTATTCTCTCACAGTCTGCTTAATTCTGGGAAACTGCAACAGCATCTCAAGTGTGCCAAGAACGGCTCCAGTGATTTAAAAACTTTCAAATATTAAAGGGTATTTTCATATTTCAGTGGCCTTCAATACCAGTTACCATCACTAATTGGAGTTTGGGGCGGTCAAAGTTGCACTGAAAGAATGTGATTGGTTTCAGTAAAAATACCTAAGTGTTTACTGAGTGTTATAAAGACAGAATCAGTGCTGTAGGATTTCGGAAAAAAGGGCAAGATAATATGGACTGGTAAGGTCAAGAAAGATTGTCGCAGTGTGGGCTCGCCCGGAGGGCCGCTGCAGGGGCGGTGTGGGCTCGGGTGGAGGGCTGCAACACACGGAGGGGCCTTCCGAGAAGGCGCTCCGGGGCCGGCAAGGTGCGGAGGATGCGCAGTAGGAAGAAGACTACCGAGGAGACCAGGATCTGTGCACAAGTCTGATTTATTCAGGAAGTACAGCGGTTAATATAGGGTGAAGATGGGGGAGGGGCAGGGGGCATGGCCGGGGGGCCGCAGACAGCTGATAGGTTCGTGCAGGGGTGCATCACTGGTTGCGGGCAGAAGACGGGGTAGCCAGGGTTCTCGGCAGCGAGGCGGGGCTGTCATGGCGCAGCGGTGGCCCTTGGGGGAGAGGCGGGGTTAGGCCACCGAGGGGGAAGCAGGTGCAGCTGGGCAGAGGGGCGGGCAGTACGCCCAAACCCCAAGCGGAGGGCCTTAACGCCCATTCCCGCCACCCGGGTCCGACTCACACCGGCGCCTGGAGACGAGCCGACCCTTGCTGTCGCCGCGCTCCCACATGTTGCCACCCTACATTTCCCCCTTTTCTTTTATTAAGCACCGAAGAAGGTGGAAGAGGAAGGGCCAGCGCTCATTTTGTTGGGCGGGGCCTCACCAGGCAGCGCGTTCGAGAAGCCTGTCTTGGGGGGGGGTGAAGGTGGGTGGCGGCGGCTGCCGGGCCCTTTCAGCTTGGGCTAGGTGGAGTAGCCGCAGAACTTGTTGGCGGAGAGGGTTGGGTTCGGCATTCAGGGTCATCATGGCCATCCGAGGGGCGAGGTGTCACTGGCAACGTTTCTCTCTCCGGGTCAGGTGGTTCGGCGATGGCGGGCCGGATGAGGCGTCCTGGGATCCAGATGGGCTGGGCGGCGTCATCTGGAAAGACACAAGAAAAACCCCTTCCCTGGGCAAGGAGGGGGGCAGGCCCTGACCAGATTTTAGTCTTGGGGTCTTTCCACTGAACAAGGGGGGCCTGCGTGGGCCAGTAGGACGGGCCCCAATGAGCATGTACTGGGGAAAGGCCATCCTCATCAAAGCAGAGGAGGTTGTGGTGGATTAAGGCAGAGGTGACAATTTCTCCAGGTGTGTGGCGGGGATGGTTGCTCCTTTCCTTTTGAATAAGATGCTTGAGGAAGAGATGAGTGCGTTCAACCATGCCTTGACCTTGGGGGTTGAATGGAATTCCAAAGTGATGAGTGATGTTGTATAGCCTCAGGAACACAGCGAAGGAAGCGCTGCGATATGCTGGTCCATTGTCGGTTTTCAGGTCCCATGGGACTCCCATGAAGAGGATGGCTTGTCTGAGGGCCTGAATGCAGTGCTTGGCTGTTTCTCCTGGGAGGGGAACGGCATAGCACAGGTGGGAGAAGGTGTCGATGGCCACATGGAGATACTTGAGCCTGCCGAACTGGGGCACGTGGGTGATGTCCATTTGCCATCGGGCATTGGGGCGTAGCCCACGCAGATTAACTCCTTGCGGCTATAGCGGCCCAAGGGGCAGAAGAGGTGCACAGGTTCGGCAGCATCTGACCATGTGCTTGCAGGCCTGGATGGAAAGTTCCGGGAACAACTTGTGAAGGCTCCTGGCAGAGAAGTGAAATCGAGAGTGGAGTAGCTTGGCTTGGTTGAGGAGGTCGCCAGGTGGAGGGGCGGGCAGTCGGCCTCCTGAGCGCTCTACTGAGGCTGGGAGGGCTTGGACGGCTTGATCGGCGAGGTTATTGCTGGCGGTGATAAGTCCAGGAAGGCCAGAATGGCTCCTCACATGGGCAATGTACCAGGGCGCTGTGCGGTTTTCCAAGAGACTCTGGAGAGTTAGGAGTGCTTGGTCGATAGGCCTTTTGGCAGGAAAAAACGTGGCGAAAGCCAAGACTTGGCAGACTTGCAAGGTGTACAGGCTGTGGGTGAAGATGTTGAGGGGTCTGTCGGGACAGGCGCGGAGAGCTAGGACGATGGCTTGGAGCTCTCCTACCTGGACAGAGTTCACATTGATGTGGATGAGTATTTGAGGCTCTGACGTACCAGGCGAGTAGATGACAGCTGCGAACTTGTGCTTGGAGGCGTCAGTGAAGGCGGTGGTGGCATGTGGGTAGGGGCAGCGAGACGGGAAGGGGTGGTACGGCAGAGGGATGAAGGATAACTGGGAGATGCCCTGAAGCAGCCGATGGCTGGGGTAGTGGTTGTCAAATTCGCCATGGAAGAGTTCCGCAAGGACTTGCATGTCTGGACTGGACAGAAGCAGCGCGGTGGTTTTCTTGGCATCAAGCAGCCACACAATGGTGTCAGGGGGAGTACCATATGTGTGGGTGCATTGCCGGACGAGGTCAATGGCCAAGGAGATCCAGAGGGTGACTTGCGGGCCGATTTTTCTGAGCTTGCTTTTGGCGGTATGGAGCCAGAGAAGGGGCCCCTTCTGCCAGAGGAGCCCGGTGGGCGTACCCGTGGTAGGCAGGATCAGCGCCAAGATGGCTCGGTTGGGGTCGTGATGCTGCAGTTGGCATTCTCGCAGGGCATCATTGACAGCTCGGATGGCCTCCTGCACAGCCGAGGTAATAGCGATTTTCTTTGTTACGGCCTGCGGAGGGTCTTGGTCGGTTTGCAGGAGGGCGAAGAGGGGTTGTAGTTGAGCGGTGGTGATCGGAAGAGCCGAACGGAGCCAATTGATGTGCCCACAGATTTGCTGTAGCTCTGTCAGAGATAGCTTCTGCGGAATGGCCAGTTGGGGGGCCGCAGGCGTGATGGTGTTGTGGATGTTGAAGCCTAGAAAGGTGAAGGGGAGCTCCATGCGTACCTTATCTTGTTGGACTTGTAGGCCAAGGTCATTGAGATGGCGCAGTAATGCCGTGACGATGGCTTGGAGGACTCCGGGGGTTTCATGCGCCACGAGAAGGTCATCCATGTAATGAACAATGTATGCAAAGTTCTTTAATGGCTGAATTGCCTTATTGACATAAAGCTGGCAGATGGCCGGGCTGTTTCGCATCCCTTGCGGGAGGACTCGCCATTGGTAACGCTCAGCTACTTCTTGGTGATTGGTGCACAGGAGCGTGAAGGCGAATTTTGGACGGTCTTTTGGGTGCAGTGGAATGGAGAAAAAACAGTCCTTGATGTTGATGGTGGCGGCGCACCAGTGTCTAGGTATAGCCGTGGGGTGGGGGCACCCCGTTTGGGGGGAGCCCATTGGGCGGATGTGCTTGTTGATCTCATGCAGATCGTGGAGGAGCCGGTACTTGCCTGACTTCTTCTGAATGACGAAGACGGGTGAGTTGTACGGACTGGTGGATGGCTCAATGTGTCCTGCGTCGAGCTGGTCATAGACAAGAGCTCGGAGAACTAACAGTTTCTGGGATGAGATGGGCCACTGCTCCACCCAAATGGGCTCCTCGGTATCCCATTCAAGAGGAGTGGGTGTTGGAGGTGTAATGCGAGCAGTGGCGTATATCATTGGTGGGGAGCCATGGATAGAATGGCTCCGCAGTTCGAGAGGACATCCCGGCCCCAGAGGATATTGTCGATGCCGGGCAGGACAAGGGGGCGGAAGGTGCCTTGGTGGCCTTCCTTGTCCTTCCAAATAAGATCTCGGCTGGTTTGGAATGAGGGAGCTGTTCCGGTGGCTCCAATGACGTGGGGGCCGGGGAGCACACCCCAGTTGTGTGCGGCTGTTTCTGGGAAGCAGGATATTTCTGCCCCGGTGTCAAGGATTCCCTCGAACCATTGGCCTTCAACCTCTAACTCCATTATTGGTTTCTTGGGTCCCAGTGGAACGGTCCACATTACGGCAGGGGGTGGTGGTGTGGGTGAGTGGCCTCTTGCTGGCGGGGCTGAGGCCTGCCCCCTCTCGCGTTTAAAGGCTGCCGTTGGCTGTTGGCAGTGCAGCAGTCACGGGCCCAATGGTATCATTTGCCGCAGTGGGGACATGGGGTGGGAGGCGCGCGTGGTCTGGCTCCTCCGGTGTCTCGAGGCATGTTCGTGGATGGTCGTGGTCGGGCGGCATGAGGGCATTTGCGGGCAAAATGTCCAGTTTCTCCGCATTTGAAGCAGTCGGAGGAGAGGGATATGGCCGTGGCTATGGCCTGAGCCAGCGCGGTGGCCTGCGGGTCTGTGTGGGAGCAGGCCAGGATCCAGTCATGTACTCCCCTTTCCTTCATTGGTAGGATGGCTTGTCGGCAGGCATTGGTGGCCCCTTCCAGAATGAGTTCCCGGACGAGGGCTTGTTGCGCACGCTCGCCAGGGACCTTGCGTTTGCAGGCCTCCTGAACCCGGGATACGAAGTCGGCGAAGTCTTCGTCTTTTCGTTGGACTAGCTTGGCAAGTGGCTCAGGTCTGGTGGCGGAGCAGCTGCGGAAAGCGCGGAAAGCCAGCTCGCGAAGTTGGAGCCAGAACTCGGGGGGGGCATTGTGATATTGGGCCGGATTGGCGAATTGGCCTGTGCCTGTGTAAGCATCCGGGGGATGGCGAGCCCCGACACGGGCGTTGTGTGCCACTTGCTTTTCTGCCTCTGATGTAAAGTGAGCACGCCAGTCGATGAATTGGCCGGGGGTTAGAATGGCCCGAGGGAGGGAAACCCAGTCATACGGAACCGCGAGCTGAGTGCTAAGCTCCTCAAGCAAATGTTGGGCGTACGGGCTACCGAGGCCGTCCTCTTTAACAGCCTTGCGGAGGTTTTTTATTTCGTCGGCTGTAAAGGGGTACCAATCCTGTGGACGGTGTCGCGAGGGGGTGGCATTCAGCGGGTATAAGAGCGGCGTCTGATGCACGGGGGCCTCTGCCGCGGGGGCCAAGTACCCATGGGCCCTCTGGCGGATGAGGGATCCGTGGCGGGGGGTGCCCAGGGGGTGGGGCGAGAACGTGGCTCGTCCCAAGATGGCGGCGCCTCACAAGATGACGGACTGCCCCAGGGGGTAGGTGGCTTGTAAGATGGCGGCTGCTCCTCTTCCAGCGGGGGCCAAGATGGCGCCGTGGCCGGAGGGGGCGGGTATAGGGGGAGGGACTTCCCTTTATCCTCCCAAGAAGAAGGCGGAAGTTCGCCATCTTGGGGCGAGGTAGGCACATCCGGTTTGGGCGGGCATGAGTCCAGGGCATTGTTGAGGCGGCTGGACAAGGACTCGGTGTCGGAATCACTGTCTGACTGAGACCCCTCTCCCTTGCTCTTACCGCAGGTGCAGTGGAAAGCGTCCCGATTGATGGGGGTGCCCTGGAGGCACGAGCGAATGGTGATGAGCGTGGGGAGAAGGCTGGGGGGAAAACGCTTGTTCTCATACTCCATAGCCGCCGTGACGCGATCAATGAGGTTAGTGTACGTGTCCAGGTCCCACAGCTGGCAAGTGGAGAGCCAGGGGTTGAAAGGCAGCAAAAGGTCCCAGTACGTTTGGAGCTGCTTTACTGAGACATTCATATGATTGGTGTCTAAAAGGCCGGCAAGGGCCCTAACCTGAGGCACCTGGCGGGAGGAAAGACGGCCGCCCATGGCGCCGACGGTGGGGCCTAGCGAAGACGGGGGTCCTTACCTTGCGGGCGAGGCGGGTGGGGGTCCGGCCGGGAAGTTGTTGCCCCCACGTTGGGCGCCAAATGTCGCAGTGTGGGCTCGCCCGGAGGGCCGCTGCAGGGGAGGTGTGGGCTCGGGCGGAGGGCTGCAACACACGGAGGGGCCTTCCGAGAAGGCGCTCCGGGGCCGGCAAGGTGTGGAGGACGCGCGGTAGGAAGAAGACTACCAAGGAGACCAGGATCTGTGTGCAAGTCTGATTTATTCAGGAAGTACAGCGGTTAATATAGCGCGAAGATGGGGGAGGGGCAGGGGGCGTGGCCGGGGGCGGCAGACGGCTGATAGGTTCATGCAGGGGTGCATCACTGGTTGCGGGCAGAAGACGGGGTAGCCAGGGTTCTCGGCAGCAGCAAGGCGGGGCTGTCATGGCGCGGCGGTGGCCCTCGGGGGAGAGGCGGGGTTAGGCCACCGAGGGGGAAGCGGGTGCAGCTGGGCAGAGGGGCGGGAAGTACGCCCGAACCCCAAGCGGAGGGCCTTAACGCCCGTTCCCGCTACCCGGGTCCGACTCGCACCGGCGCCTGGAGACGAGCCGACCCTTGCTGTCGCCGCGCTCCCACATGGTGCCACCCTGCAAAAGATTTCATGGAGAAAATAGCTCTTTAACTGAATCTTAAAGAATGGCTGGCATCTGGATAAGAGAAAATAATTAGAGGGATAGTTCAGGAGCCAGGATTTCTGAACAGAGGAAGGGAGCAAGACTGACTCACAGGATAATATGGAGGATCAAATTGGCTGTAGAAATTAGCCTACACTGGAAGATAAAGTGCCCGACATCTTTTAACTCAGCTCTTCTAAATGTAATAAACTTGGTCCTTCTGTACTCTGAAATGTCCATTAATTCCAATCCACAGAGACTTCATGAGAATATGGTGTCAATTTGTGTGTATTTTCAGCCTCTCATCTTGACTATATTTTTTAGAGTATAATTTGTTCTCAAAATATGTAAACACTGAGTCTCAGAAACATTTCTGTCTTTAAATGGTATAACATTCAAAGAACATTCAAAGCCATATTGCATGTGAAAATCAGGCAAGTCTTCAGGTAGTATTTTTCCTGCAATGTATATGATTTGATTTTAAAGAACAAATCAAATCATATCTGATTACCATTTGATTTGTGGACTTTGTCATTGTAAGTTAAGGAGGTGGCAGAGACATACATACAAATGTCAGCCTCTTACTTAATGCTCTCAAAATATTCACTTTCCAATTCATTTTCCCGGACCAACAAAACAAACAAGCATTCATGCTCAAGAAACATTATGTCAATTCCTCAGTGTCCTCTACCATCCATCAATTTGTTGCTCTATGCCAAGTGATTATGTTTCCATAATCACTCTTCGACTGCTTGTGATTGAAATTTTTTGCTTCTGAGATGTTTCAGGTGAGTTTAAACCAAGGATAATATAGGTTATCCAGAAACAAATTTATTTATGCTCTGACATCAGTTTTTTTACCTTCATTTTTTTCCATGCATAAACCTATTTCCCAATATCTTCTCAAAAGATAATATCTCATGTTTTTGACAGCACACTGGAAACTGATTTCAGGAGCAAATTTGGCCCATTCTTTATTAGAGTATTATATTTTAATCCTTATTTGCTAAAGGGAAAAGAAAACTTCACTTCTGAGCCATCTAAGATATATAGAGCTGTTTTTCTTATTTTTATATATTTTAACCATAAATAGAAACTTAAATTCAAATTGAGACATTTTTAAAATCCTTTTATATAAAATTTTATTCTCTGGAGAAAGTCAACATCAATACAGTGATCTTTTAGAAAGCCCAGTCTAGTAGATGATAATTTAATTACTTATATATATTTCCAATCTCCTAATCCCCTCATGATTGCATTCCTTTTTAACTATACCAGGTACTTACAAAATGAAATGAAGATAATTGTTTATTTCTAAAATATTACATTATATTTGAAACATTATCCTATATATTTTAAAATGAACTGAGCTAATGGCAGCACAACTCTGTGATGAAACTGAGAGCCACTGAGCGGACACTTCGGATAGATTGTACAAGGCAGGGAACTGTATAACACAGTGAACTCTGGCAAATGATGGGCTGTGGGTAACAGTAAAAATATGAGAATGCTTTCTCATGAACTGTAACAAATATGCTACACTAATACATGGAGTTAATGCATTAGCATTGTATACATACAATCTGTCACAACAAAGCAGGGTGTTGGTGGTGGGACGACGTATGAGAATCCTGCATAGTATATAGGGTTGTTTTGTTAACTCACAATATCTCAAATAAAATTTTAAAAAATTATCCTACACATCATCTAATTCCTTGTTTTAATTATCAAAATTTATGTTCATGTTTAAACCTTAATTGCTTAAGGAAATATTGTATTTTTCACTCAAATCCATTTTGCTCAGTTTTCATGAAGCCATTTTTTTTCCAAATTGTTAGTGTAATTTTGAGATGTGATGTTTTCTTTCAAGGTTTAGGTACCTGCTAAGTTTAAAACATTGGAGGAATAATTATAAAAGCAGAAATTGGTGTTCCAAAGGGGAACTCTGTGTTCAATAGATGCTTTTTATGATGTAGTCTTCAATGAGATAAAGGAAACTGAGGTGAGGGTCCTTGATACTGGAACTCCATGCCTTCACTACAGGATGTGAGAAACCTCCAACTTGTAGAAGAGAATAACTAACAGAACAAGATTAGGCAGTTCTTCTAATTTCTGTTAGTTTCTTGAAAAAATTAGATTGAGGCAAAGCTAAGTGCATATAACCCAGCATGTTGTAGAAGATCTTTTAGTAAGAATTCTTTAATATACATGTGGTTTTTCCTCAGCTTATTTGAGTAGGTAAAATGAAGATACATAAAACCTGAGGTTTCTGAGAAAAAGAGAGGATAAAATGTAGGGCTATTCATCTGAACATTTAGCAGGAAAAGGGATTTGGGGTCTACTGAGATTCCTCTCCACCACTCCAGTACATATTAACAATTACTTGATTGCCTAAGACTTTTGTAAGAGAGGCATGTTGTTAGGAAGGTTTTAATAATGGGGCCCTGGGTTCTTTATTATTTTTGTTTTTCTTTTGGCTGGAGGGAAAAAAGAGGTCATTTGCTGCACAGATACCCGGGAGAGATGAGAACACAGGAAGAATGACACAAGTAAGACTGAAAAGAAACACTAGAACATCTCATAGCTTTGGAGCAAGAAAGGAACCATTTTAATAAAAACACCAATTAAACTGGCAGCACTGACAAAAGCTCAATCAGAGGTTTTGTAGGACAAGCCATTGCTGAGGAGGCCACAGTAGAAAAATATGAAAGGCCATTTTCCTTATATAGCATGTCCCAGAAATAATTGTAGTGCAAAGGCTGGTATGACCTAGAAACATTCAGATTACATAATAACCGTATGTATACTATATCATTTTATCTCAAAGAACTTCAATTATCTTAACAGAAAATAAGTTGTTCAGGATTGAGGAACAGAAAACATATGCGGGATGCCTCTCTCCTGTCATGCTATCATTGTAGGCATCAGTAATGGATCCTAGCACTCTTTCATGCAAAGCCTTGGTATGACGTCAGAAGTCTTCTATATATAGAACTCCGTACACTTACTACCATTCAATCCAGGCTAGAATGCAAGATGAAATTTATTGGCTATTTGTGAGCTGGAGGATCACCAAGGTAATATTTTTCAGCTTTAAAGCTCTATGATTCTATTCTTTTGGGTTTAGTCACATTAAGACCAGCCTACATTTCCTTCTACTGGCTAGAGTGGATTGACTTTTGTTAAAATAAAAGAAAAAAGAAAATGCTAATGTGCTTTTGTTAAATTCTGATCCTTCCCAAAATAATAGCTACCACTCACTGAGGTTATATATATATATATGTGTGTGTGTGTAAACAATGTACTAGCAATATATGTTCAATATGCCATTTAATCTTCATAATTGCCCTATGATGAAGCTATCATTATTATTCATATTTGGCAATCTTTAAAAAAGAAATTTAGAAAAATTAAGTTGCTTGACCTAGGTCACATAACTAATGAGCTAAGGATCTGGTCTTCAAATTTAAGTTTGAGTAAATGTCATTGAGTCTCCTAGCAACGCTAGCCTGGATATAGTTTTCAGATAAGGGAAAAAATCTTTAAATAGAAAGAATACCTACTGTATATAGCTAGAATCATTCCTGGCTTTGTAAATATTGGGATAAAAGTTTTCTTTAATGATCCAATCTCAGTAGGACTTCACTGTTTTAAAGCATTCTCAAGTTGTCATCAAGCAAAATAGAAGAACCTCTTGTATCTATAGTCTCTCCCCTAGCTCACCACATAGGTAGCCCACTGTCAAGGGTATTTAGATGTGTTCTCTATATTTATCATAATTAACTACATCAGCATATCAACTATTTAGTAACCACATACAGAACATAGGGAAAGAAAGGAAGCACCACCAAAGATTTTTCATAAGTTCCATTCATTCCCTAAACTTTATAGATTTCGTCTAGTAAAAAGTTCCTCTCACTTTACTGCAAGCAGAATTGGCATCAGTGACAAAGAACCCACTCAAAGGACTTGAGGATGAAAGAAAGGGGCCCTTTGTAACAGGAATGGCTTAGTCTAAAAAAGTCTTAGAAAGCCTCAGTGTCCCTACTCTCAGCAAAGCACAGGAATAGCAGAACAAATCATGGTGGCAACTCAGAAATGACAGAGAACCACCATCCTGAAGGAACCTCACTTAAGAGAAAGAAGCATCTCAGCAGTAGTAACAGGCATGAAGCAATGCCCAAGAATGCAATGAAATGATATACAGCCAGAGACCTTTACAGAGCAATGTGGCAAGGACATTGAAGACCAGACGCCTCTGTCCCGGGAGAGCTTTGCATGATGTAAAACCTCCCCCACAAACCAAACCTTAGATATAGCCTGTGGTATAAAAACAAGGGCACCCTACATAAGACATGGATGTAAATTTTTACTAGGAAGTAAACTGAGTCACATAAAAATAAAAATATTCTTCTTGTAGAAGTTTGTGGACTGAGTTTTTTATTTATTACATGAAAGGAGACAAAACATACTTATAAACAATTATAGCAAAAGGTAGATAATGAAGGGAAGTACAAACAAAGTACTAAATATGGAACTGAGTAGGGGAGAGAACTTTCTAACAGCTTGGTGTGTTTGTTTGAATCGAGGAACATTTATGGAAAATATATATCAAGGCTATTTGCTGTTGTTGCTAGCTCAGCACCCATTCTCACTTCTGCTATTAACAGTGTCTTTGATTTTCTACGTATCCATCCCACTGTCAGGCCATGTTGTGACCTTTCTTCCCACAGGAGTGAACATTTAACTCAGACCTGACCAAACAGAGCACTGCATGTGTCTAGATTTCTTTAAAATCGAGATATAATTGATATAATATAATATCACACCTTTAAAGTACACAATTCAGTGGTTTTTAGTATTTTCATAGAGCTGTGCAGCAGTCACTACTATCTAAATCCAAATATTTTTATATACTTCTTTCCCAGGAGCACAGGGAATACCACCTAGATTCTACAATTAGCATTTTATCATACATTTCCCTCATTTAACTATAGTTGCCATATCTATTTAAATATACAGAGAGTCATAACTCTTCATCATTCTGTACATCCACTAATACTTTTTATTTTTTAGGGCACTTCAAAGTAAGTTGTAGGCCTAGGTAGGCTTCACTCCTAAACACTTCAGTATGCATATGGTGAACTAGAATTTAATAATTATTTATGTTTTTTTAAATAAAGTGTACCTAAAATGAAATGTACCAATCTTGAGTGTGCTATTTGACAAATGTGCACACCTGTGAGACAAACCTCTATCCAGACAAAGAATATTAGCATCATTCCAGAAATTTCCCCAGTCAATTCCCACCCCAAAGAGAACCACTGCTAGTGACTGTGGCAAACTCTTCTTCAGGCTTCAGAACCCCACTCATTCACTCCTCTTCCACCTTCTGGGCCAGCTCCATATCCTCGTACCCTGTAGGCGTGTACCCTCTGACAACATGTTTTCTGCCTACACGTCTGCTCCCCCCACCTGGACTGAGTTTCTGCAAAGCTGGGGCGTAGGGTCCCGCGCTGGGCAGGGAGTAGCACTCAGGGAGCGTTTGGAGCGTGACTGAACCACCTCACCTTCAGAAAGGCATTCTGCCCGCCGCCAGCCAAGGACGCCGGATGACACAGCACTGCCAGGCCACCCTCCCAGCAGAAGCCCCTTGACGGACCACAGCAAAGACGAGCACTCATCTTGCAATTCCATTTATGTCAAGTTCAAAAACAGGCAGGCTAATCTCTGCTGTTAGAGGTCAGCAGGGCGGCGGTGATCTCAGGCGAGGGGTGGTCGACGTTGCCCGAGGGAACTTTGGGGGCGGTGGAGTAGTCATGGTCGCTTCTTGCTCAGGGGCTGCTTGCACGGTGGGTTCATGTCTTAAAAAATCTGCTGAACTCTGCGAAAGTGTTGCACACTCTTCTATTTGTACATGATGTTTCAGCAATAAGTTGAAAAGGAAGAAAAAATCACAAAACATTTTAATCCATTAATTCTAAAATTAGCACAGATATTTTATTTCTGGTGCCACCTCCTCAAAAGTCTAATGCAGAGAATAGGTGTAGCTCAGTGGCTGAGCATCTGCATCACTTGTATGAGGTCCAGGCTCAAGGGTTCAATTCGTGTACTTCCTGAAAAAAAAAAAGTCTATGGCAGATCAGCCAGCCAGACTGCCAAATATAAATTCAGACATTAAAGGTAAAGGTGCAGTTTGGGAAGAGACTGCCTTTGCTCATAAATACAAATTCCTAATTGTCAGCATAAAAAAATTTTGGCCCAGTGGTTAGGGCCTACCACATGGGAGGTCGGCAGTTCAAACCCCGGGCCTCCTTGACCGTGTGGGGTGGCCCATGCGCAGTGCTGATGCACGCAAGGAGTGCCCTGCCATGCAGGGGTGTCCCCCACATACGGGAGCCCCACGTGGAAGGAGTGCACCCTGTAAGGAGAGCTGCCCAGCACGAAAGAAAGTGCAGCCTGCCCAGGAATGGTGCTGCACATACGGAGAGCTGACACAACAAGATGATGCAACAAAAAGAAACACAGATTCCCATGCGGCTGACAACAACAGAAGTAGACAAAAAGAATAACACACAGCAAATGGATACAGAGAATAGACAACTGGGGTGGCAGGAGAAGGGGAGAGAAATAAAATAAATAAATAAATCTTTTTAAAAAATCTATAGAAGGAAAGATAAAGCTTTCTCATGCTCTATAATCTTTCTCTTCATTTTAATAACTTTACAATCTTTCTGCAGTGTTTGAAGGCAAAACAGATCATTGGAAAACCAAGTACGAGGATCTGAGCTGAACTCCTGGTACCAAAGACTGTGGTTTAGTTCTCTTTTTTTTTTTTTTTAAGATTTGTTTATTTATTTATTTCTCTCCCTTTCCCCCCTTCCCCCACCCCGGTTGTCTGTTCTCTGTGTCTATTTGCTGCATCTTTGTCCGCTTCTGTTGTCATCAGCGGCACAGGAATCTGTGTTTCTTTTTGTTGCGTCATCTTGCTGCATCAGCTCTCCGGGTATGCCGCACCATTCCTGGGCAGGCTGTGCTTTCTTTCGTGCTAGGCGGCTCTCCTTACGGGGCACACTCTTTGTGCGTGGGGCTCCCCTAAGCGGGGGACACCCCTGTGTGGCAGGGCACTCCTTGGGCATCAGCACTGCATGTGGGCCAGCTCCACACGGGTAAAGGAGGCCCGGGGTTTGAACCATGGACCTCCCATGTGGTAGATGGACGCCCTAACCACTGGGCCAATTCCGCTTCCCAGTTTAGTTTTCTATCACCGCTGCAATGTGAGGTACTATGGTTCTTGTTTCAGTTACAAGGTGTTAAGAAGGAATGCCCACTCCCATTCAATAATAGCGTATCTAGCACACAGCTCTGCAGCACAATACCAACAACAAGAGTGTTTCAAGGCAGGGTGGAAAATAAAGTAGACAATACAACTTATGTTCTCTTTTGTCCTTTCTCTCTTTTGACAGTGAGAATTCAGCTCAAAAACAAAGTTCTCCAGACTGCCTATACTGTCCTTTGGCCCATCACATTCCAAATTTCTGGTTTCTGATTCCAAGGCCTTAGAGCCTTGGGCTTTAGTGCTGCATTCTTCCTCTATGAAGAAAGCATAGATTTTCCGTGTTTTGTTTGTGTCTTTTTTAATTGGTCCTCTTGCCTGTGCCAGTCTCAAGCCTCCTTGCTTGTTACATTTGTTCAAAGAGCAGATTTGTATTCTAAATAGGCTCCAGAGACCAACCTCTCCACGTGACAGAGCTCTTTTTCTTTTTCATGCAGCTTCTCTGTGGCTGGCAGACCAGTGAGTTTCAACGGTGGTGCACTCCGTCTGCCTGAATTTGAAGCCCTTGGAATGGAAGGACTCAGGCCAGAGTCAATGTCAGCTTCTCAGGAGACCCACTGTGGGCAAGCACTACTGTCCTGTCTCTTATAATTTTTTAATTTTTAATTTTATTTATTTTTAAAGATTTATTTATTCCCCTCTCCCCTGCCCCCTTGCCACTTGTGCTCGCTGTCTGCTCTCTATGTCCATTCGCTGTGCATTCTGCAGTCAGCTTGTCTTGTTTTTCTCGTCTTCTCTTTAGAAGTTACCAGGAACTGATCCTGGGACATTCTGATGTGGTAGAGAGGAACTCAATTGCTTGAGCCACCTTAGCTCCCTGGTTTGTTGTGTCTCTCACTGTCTCTTCTCTGTGTCTCTTTTTGTTGTGTCATCTTGTTGTGCCAGCTCTCAATGCCATGCAGACTAGCTTGCTTTTCACCAGGAGGCTCCAGGAATCAAACCCAGGACCCTCCATATGGTAACCAGGCGCCCAATTGCTTCAGCCACATCTGCTTCCCTATTTTTATTTTTACCTTTGTCTCTCTTTTAACCTGGAATGATATCAAACAGAGTCATCTTCAGAGTATGTAAAATGCCTGAGTCATATTCACCAAAGCCAACATTTCTTAAGTCCCATTCAGCATAATTGTCAAAATGAAGTCTGCTTGAGCTGGCAGGGAGTCAAAAGTAGGCTGGGGAGGGTCATCTGCAGAATTAAATGGAATGGCTGTGTCAGCAGTTTTTGCCTCCTCTGCTTGCTTCAGGTTGAGCAAGGTAGATGCAAAGAGAGAGTTATTGATGAAATGCTTCATATAGTGCCTCTCATACTTGGTCTTGGTACATATTTGATTGGCAATATCCTGACAATTTCCAAAGCCATAATCCATGACAGCTTCTAAAAGGACCTCTTCTTCTTAAGCAGTCCAGCTGGGATCAAGAGCAGAAAAATATGAGGTCATTGTTTCATAAGTATGATCACTTTAATGTTTCCTGTACTCAAATCCTCTAGTGAAACACTGCAAGTAGGAAAATAAAGGAGGTGGCCCACATTCAGCACATTTGATACAAGGTTCCATGAAGTAGAGGCAGCAGCCTTGGCAGGGAAGCTTATCAGAGGGATCATCTTGAATATTCATCTCCAACAATACAAAAATACATATGCCCAAATTCATGCATCAGAGCATTACTTATAATTGCAGATACAAATTAAATGCCCAAGCATTGGAAATTAGTTGGATAAACTATTAAATTATGGCACATCTACTCAGTGGAGTACAGTACTGTACAATGCTAAAGGAAACTGAACAGTCCATTCCACAATTGGCAAAGACTGCTGCTTGGTCTTCCTCAATGCAGAGCTCCTTGAAAATTTCAAACTGGCCAACACATACAGTAAAGCTTAATGATCCCATCACTGTGCCCCCCTCCTCCATGTCCAGAAGCCACAGCCCGCATGCCTGTTCTTATTTTTCAAATAAAATTTTGGCTCTTCTGGGTCCCTTGCATTTCCATATGAAATGCATGTTAATTTCTGCAAAAACTCTAACTTGGTGTTCATAGGGATTTCTTTGAATCTAGATAAAATTAAGGAGTACTTATCTTAACAATATTAAGTCTTCCAGTGGATGAATATGGATGTCTTCTATAATTGCTTCCAATGATGTTTTATAGTTTTCAGTGTACAAGTCTTATACTTTTTGCTAAATTTATTCTTAAATACCTTATTTTTTTGATGCTATTCTAAATGGCCTTTCTTAATTTCATTTTTTAAACAAATCAATTTTTGATACATAGTCATAAAGCATAAAATTAATCCAAAGTGTACAATCAATGGTATTTGGTATAAGGACATAGTTGAGCGTTCATCACTTCAGTCACTATTAGAGCATTTTGTTATTTCAATAACAACAACAACAATAATAATAATAAACAAAAACCAGACAAACAAGAAAATTCCTTACTTCTCAATGTCTCTGTTTCCCTTGCTGACATAGGTGCTATTTCTGGCTATTCTTGCACAATTATTTATTTGTTCATTAAGCAGTTTTATTGAGATATATTCACGTACCATATGATCTATCCAAAGTTTATAATCAATGGCTTTTAGTATAATCACAATGTTGTATATTCATCATTCCAAAAACTTTAGAACAATTTGATAACTCAAAAAACAAATACTCCAAACAGTTAGCATTCCTTCCCCAGCCTGACATAACCACTAATCTAACTTCATCTTTATAAATTGATTTATTTTACATAAAGGGAATCATACATTATATAGTACTCTGTGTCTGATTTCCAGTATAAATTTTTGATCTGATATTAAAATTTTGTAGTATTAACCTACATTTGTTCAGCTTCAAAGAAAGTCTTATATATGCAATTTTGCCTATGTTCATTTTTCATATAATATATTTATATTTGACATAATATATTTAGTCCGTAATAGAGCAATCATACAATCCTTTTTTTTCTGACTTGCTTCACTCAACATGATGTCCTCCAGGTTCATCCATGTTGTCATATATTTCATGACTTCATTTCTTCTTACCGCTGCGTAATATTCCAGTGTATGTATACTCCACAATTTGTTTAGCCATTCATCAGTTGATGGATGCCTGGGCTGTTTCCAGCTTATGGCTCTTGTGAATAATACTGCTGTGAACATTGGTTTACAGAAGTCTGCTTGTGTCACTGCTGTTAGTTCTTCTGGGTATATACCTAGTAATGATATTTCTTGGTCAAATATCAAGTCTATATCTAACTTCCTTAAGAAATGCCAAACAGTCCTCCACAGTAGCTGCACCATTCTATACTTCTACCAACAGTGAATACGTGTTCCTACCTCTCCACATCTTCTTTAACATTTACAATTTTCCAACTTTTTAATAGTGGCCATTTAAAAAGATATGAAATGATATCACATTGTAGTTTTGATATGCATTTCCCTAATTGCTAATGACGTTGAACACTTTTTCATGTGATTCTTTGCCATTTGTATTTCTTCTTTGGACTGTTTTCTTTTCAAGACTTTTGCCCATTTTTTAATTGGATAGTTTGTCTTTTTATCATTGAGTTGTATGACCTCCTTACATATCATGGATATTAAACCCTTATCAAATATGTGATTGCCAAATATTTTCTCCCATTGAGTTGGCAACCTTTTCTCCCTTTTGACAAAGATGTTTGGGGTGCAAAAGTGTTACATTTTGAGGAAATTCCATTTATCTATTTTTTCTTTTGTTTCTTGTGCTTTGGGTGTAAGAGTTAAGAAATTACCACTTACCACAAGATCTTGAAAATATTTTCCTACATTTTCTTCTAGGAGTTTTATGGCTGCTGTTTTTATAAGTAGGTCTTTGATCCATTTTGAGTTAATTTTTGTATAAGGTGTGTGATAGTCAACTTCTTTCTTTTGTATATGCCTATCCAGGTCTCCCAACACATTTGTTGAATAAACTGTTCTGGCCTAGCTGGGTGGGTTTAACAACTTTCTCAAAATCACTTGACTGTTGATGTGAGGGTTGATTTCTGAGTTCTCAATTCAGTTCCATTGGTCAATCTGTTTGTCCTTATGCCAGTATCATGCTGTTCTTACCAAGGTAACTAAGAAATATGCTTTAAAGTCAGGAAATTCCTCCAACTTTGTTTTTCTTTTTTAAAGACATTTTTGGCTATTCAAGGCCCCTTACCCTTCCAAATAAGTTTGATTATTGGTTTTTTGATTTATGCAAAAAAAAGGCCATTGGGATTTTTATTGGGATTGTGTTGAATCTGTAAATCAGTTTGTGTAGAATTGACATCTTTATGATATTTAGTCTTCCAATCCATGAACACAGAATGTCCTTACATTTACATAAGTCTTCTTGGGTTTCTTTTAGTAATGCTTTGTAGTTGTCTGAATACAGGTCCTGTAAATTTTTGGTTAAGTTTATTCCTAATTATTTGATTGTTTTAGTTCTAATATAAATGGGTTGTTTTTTTATGATTTCCTCCTAAGCTTGCACATCAGTAGTGTACAAAACTTTTGATTTTTGTGTATTAATCTTGTATCCTGTCACTTTGCTGAACTCATCTATTAATTCTAGTAGTTTTTTGTGGATTTTTCAGGATTTTCTAGATATAGGATATCATGTCATCAGTGAATACTGAAAGTTTTATTTTTCCTTTACTATTTGGGTGCCTTTTATTTCCTTTTCTAGCCTAATTGCTCTTCCTAGAACTAATAGCACAATATTGAATAATAATGGTGACAATGGGCATCCTCGTCTTGTTCCTGATCTCGGCAGGAAAGCTTTCAGTTTTCCACCATTAAGTACAATGCTAGCTGTATGTTTTTCATATATGCACTTTACCATATTGAGAAAGCTTCCTTCTATTCCTATCTTTTGGAGTGTTTTTATCAAGAAAGGGTGCTGTATTTTGTCAAATGCTTTTTTTGCATCAATCAAGAAGGTCATATGATTTTCTTCTTCAATTAATTAATGTGGTTTATTGCACTAATTGAACCACCTTTCATACCAGGGATAAAATCCACTTGATCGTGGTGTATAATTCTTTTAATGTGCTTTTGGATTCTGTTTCCAAGTATTTTGTTGAGAGTTTTTGCACCTATATTCATTAGATAGTGATTAGAGTCTGTAATTTTCTTTTTTTGTAGTATCTTTATCTGGTTTTGGTAGTAGGGTGATGTTGGCTTCATAGAATGGGTTTAATAACTTTCTTTCCTATTCCATTTTTTGGATTTGCTTGAGAAGATCAGTATTAGGTTGTCTTTGAATGTTTGGTAGAATCCAACTGTAAAGCCATCTGGTCACATGCTTTTCCTCTTTGGAAAGGTTTTGATAACTTTTTCAATCTCTTCACATGTGATTGGTTTGCTGAGGTCTTCTGTTTTTTCTAGATTCAGTGTAGGTGGTTTGTGTGTTTCTAGAAATTTGTCCATCTCCTCTACATTTTCTAGGTTTGTTTTTTTTTTTTTTTTTGGCATACAGTTGTATCCTCTTATGATCTCTTTTATTTCTGCTGGTTCAGTGGTAATGTCCCCCTTCTCATTTCTGATTTTATTTATTTGCATCTTTTCTCTTTATTTCTTTGTCAGTCTTGCTAAGAGTTTGTGGATTTTGTTTATCTTCTCAAAGAACCAACTTTTGGTTTTGTTGATTCTCTCTATTGTTTTTTTTCTCTCTGAATTTCATTTTTATCTGTTCTTATCTTTACTATTTCTTTCCTTCAGCTTGGTTTGGGATTGGTTTGTTGTTCTTTTTCTAGTTCCTCCAGATGTGCAGTTAGATCTTCCATTTTAACTCTTTCTTCTTTTTTAATGTAAACATTGAGGGCTATACATTTCCCTCTCAACAATGCATTTGCATTGTCCAAAAGGTTTTTATATGTTGTGTTCTCACTTTCATTCATCTCAAGATATTTGCTGCATTCTCTTATAATTTCTTCTTTGACCCACTGATTATTTAAGAGTGAGTTATTTACTCTCCATATATTTATGAATTTTCCCTTTTTCCATCCAGTATTCACTTCCAGTTTCATTCTATTATGATCAGAGAAAGTGTTTTGTATAATTTCTATCACTTTAAATTTATTGAGACATTCTTGTAACACAACCTATGGGCTATCTTGGAGAAGAATCCATAAGCACTTTGAAAGAATGCACATACTGCTGTTTTGGGGTACAGTGTTCTGTAGAACATTTATCATACTATACAAACTCTCTGTTTCTTTATTTATCCTCTATCCAGATATTCTATCCAATACTGAGAGGGGTGTATTGAAGTCTCCAAGTATTATTGTAGAGGCATCTATTTCTCCTTTCAGCCTTGCCAGTGTGTGCTTCATTTCTAGGGGCATTGATGTTAGGTGCATAAATATGAGGTATAGCTAGTTCTTCTTGCTGAATTGCCCCTTTTTAAAATATATAATCATCTCCTTCTTCCCTTATAACAGTTTTGAATTTAAAATATATTTTGTCTGATATTGGTATTGCTACACCAGCTCTTTTTTGGTCACTATATTCATGGAATATCATATTCCAACCTTTAACTTTTAACCTGGTTGTGTCCTTATGTCTGAGATGAGTCTCTCATGGACAAAATATAGATAGCTCATGTTTTTTCTTAATTCATTCTATCAGTCTATGTTGTTTGATTGGGGAGATGCAGTCTGTAACATTCAATGTTATTACTATAAAGGCATTACTTACTTCACCCATTTTGACCTTTGGCTTTCTGTTGTCATATCAGACTGTTGTCTATCTTTCTACTCTTTAATTTACTGTTTCCAATAATCTTCATTTCTACACTCTTCTTCAAGTCTTTTGCCCTTGTTTTTTCCTTTCAGATTGCAGCACTCCTTTTAGTAACTCTTGCAATTTTGATCTTTTGGTAACATATTCTATATTTTTGTTTGCCTATGAAGACTTTGAATTCCTCTTCATTTTTGGACAGCTTTGCCATATACAAAATTCTTGGCTGGCTGTGTTTCTCTTTCAGTACCTTAAATACATTATACCTCTTTCCTTTCTCCTCAGGTTTCTAATAAGAGGTTGGCACTTAATCTTATTGAGGTCCCCTTGTATGCGATGCTTTTGTTTTTCTTTCTTTTTGCTTAGTATGTCCCCTTTATCTCTGATTTTTTCATTCTGAATAATAGTTGTCTTGGGTTAGGTCTATTCAGATTTATTGTTTGGGGTTCATTGTCCTTCTTGGATATTGACATTTATGTCTTTCATGAGGGTTGGGAGGTTTTTAGTCATTATTTCCACAAATATTCTTTCTGCTTTTTTTCCATTTTCTTCTCCTCCTGGGACACCAATAATGAGTATGTGCCATAGGAGTGTAAGACTCACACACTAAAACTTATATGCAGGGAGGGCCCCATCTGGTTTATTTCTCTTGCTTATATATCATGTATTTTTGAATTTGGCCAAGGGCTCTGGTTAAAGTTAAATTTCCCAAGGATGTTTTGTCTTGGAACAAGAAACCTTGTCTCTAAACTCACATCCTATCTAGTAGCAGAAAGGGCAGGAGGAAGCCATTTTCAAACTTCAAGCAAAAAGAGTTAGCTTGTGCAGAGTTAAGGAAGGACAGAACTATTTTTGCTCTGAAGCAAGAACAGATGAACTTTAATAAATCATTTAACCATGCTCTTGCCAAGGTGGTGGAACTAATCCCCACATCTCCCCCCTTTCTTTTATGAGCAGGTGATTTTGAGTAGCTGTATATATGGTGGCCAGGTATTCATAGCGTTGTGATGTGTTGCCATAGTTGGAAGAAGAATCAGCATCCTGTAAATATAACAAGACAGAGACAAATTAATTCTCCTATTGTTGCCCACCATTTAAAATTTAGATTGGAAAACTGTGTTGAGGGGTTCAGTTATTGTTAACTGTTTGGCTAAGATTTTTAGTGTGGTTTGTTGAGTTTGATTTTTTAAGGTCCATAATTGCAGCTCTAATTGGAGATGGAGAGCCTACACTTCATACAATATATGAGTGGAGAAGGCACTTTGAAAGTGTTTTTTTATTTGGTTCCAATTATGTTGGGTGTCATTCTATTTAAAGGAGTGACACAAATGCTAGAATGCCTCTAGTTAATTTCATTTATTAGTGGCCCTGAAGGAAGAACCTAGTATCCTCCTGTCCATTTTGAATCATTTGAGGAAAAGAGGGGCTGAGGATCCCACTAGGTAAAAGCGAATAGGGGTGGATCTGTTTTATGGGCCCAATAGATGTGATCAGCAGTGCAGGGGTTAAAAGACATACAGATGAGCAATATGTACATTTTCTGTGTTCCCACCTTAGCAGAAGCAGTAGTGACTACTGTTAAATAAGCTAAAAAAGTATTTTTAGGAATTTAAGGCACCCAGCTGGTGCCATAAAAGCTTGTGCTTGGTTGCCCATTTTTTTAAGACTCCCCCATGTAATTGGTTCCACTCCTTGGGTAGTTCTAAGGAGGATGTTGGTCCATTGTACGTTGAGTTCTTCCAGGCTTGGTATCAGGTTGTGCTGCAGGTTCCACCAGGCCATGGTATGATTTTACATGCTTTGCTGGAAGTCAAAGAGGTCCTCCTGGGGACAGAACTCATGCATACCCTCTTCCCCATGTTAGTAAATTTACTGGACCATGTCAATTACCATTGGCTTCTTATCCATCTAGGGGTTTGTATAACACTTTAGGTTAAATTTTTATAATTGGTATTTGAAAATGTTCTTCTGCTGTATAACCATATTCATTGTGACTTAAAAAGTTAAAGTATATAAGGCCATTGTATGGTGTCTTTCAGACCGGTTAGACCTAATACCCTATTCCCCCTTTTTTTGTTTTGTAAGCATACTTTTAAGGTGGAGTGAGATTATTTAGTAAAAAAAAAAGTGTTCGTTAACATAAATTATTAACATAATGAAAAAGAATTAAAACTACTGGTTTTTTATACAGTCAGATTTTTGTTATTAGGCTAGGATAGATGATTGGGTTATGCACACAGCTTTGGGAAAGGTCTGCAAAATTTATTTTTGGCTTGTTCACATATGAATGCAGGCTGGCTTGCTTAAGGAGATATTAGAGAAAGCTTTAGCAAGTTAAAATAAAGTGATAGTGACATAATTGGATATTAATTTTTCTAAAAACTGACAATATTCAGGGTTGCTGCATACAGCAGTGGTGTTACTTTAATTTATGATAGCTTATTTTTATATATTACCTCATGGCAGCTTTTAATGTGAATTGGATAACTACGAGTTAAAGCATTTGCCTTGTGGCAGCTTTCACTGTAAATCAGACAAGTATGAGTTAAAGCATTTGCTTTTTGATTTTTAGGTAGAGAGGTTGTTTTTATGATATATACTATTTTTAATAATAACTAAAATTATGATTAACAACTTTATGTTTTTATTTAATATTATGTTGGAACATTTTTTTTTTTAGGAATTTTATATACTTTTTAAGTATTCATAGGAAATTTTTACTCATACAACTTTAATAGAGGTTAAAGAATCCTTTTTATTTTATAATACTTTTAAACATCGGTCATCTAAATTCTAATGTATTAAATGAACTTAACTATTTTATTATTTATCTTTTTCTAGGTAAAAGAAAAATCCTTTGCAGCAGCTTGAAATAAAAGGCACTTTTCAGGATTTGACCTTGAGAAAGCATGTTTGAACATTATGTTCCCTTAAAAGTGATAAGACTTGTTTTTTTTTTTAAACAGCCAAGAACATGATATGGTTAAAGTACAAGGAGCTATTTTGATAAAACAGACTTTCTTTGTATTCTGATTTTTCGTGAGAAAAACTTTTTATAAACTTTTATTAAAACAGACTAATGTTTTAAGAAACTTTGAGAAAGAACAAAATTTAACTTTGCATTAGTAGACTACTTGATGCTAAAACTTTTAAAACTTAATAGACGCATCAAATTTTACTTATTTTATGCAAAAAATTCCTTTTCTGCACTTTCTGTATTCATTCAGGTTTTGTCCTAAATTTTACTTTCTTAATAACTAGTCATTTTATCTTAGGACAAAATTGTTTTCTGTTTCCTTAAAAATAAAAACACATTCTATATATCCTACACACATAAGTTACCAAAATGATTTTGGAAACTGTTTCCAAGCACATTTTTTACAACATATAGTTACCATCAACACTAAACAAATTGTCAAAATAATGATTCAATTTGGTTTCATGCAAATATAACATCTTTTTTTTTGGTCAAAATACCTAGTAGCATGCAATACTAGAAATAGTTTTTTAGAAACAAGTTGTCAGGGGAGATTGGCTGCAAATAAGTTTTCTTGCTTTGAAGTTACTTTTTGTTATTATCAAATTAGTTTCTGTTTAATAGTGACTTCTTGGAATTAGCTATTTAAACAATGCTTTCATAAACTTCTTATAATTATTCATAACCACATAGACTATACTTATTTTATCTTAAGACAAATTTTACTTTCACAGAACACATTCTCTCATTGAATGCTACTACAATACTTTCTACAAATTGCTATATGCATTCGAGTTTTGTCCTGTATATTTCCATTTTGATTTTAAGAAAACCAGCCATTTTATTTTAGGAAAAAACACTTTTTTGAACAAATATATCAAATTTCAGTTAGCATTCCCACAAACATTTTACCTTTTTAAATATTCATTTAAGTTTTATATCCTTCATTTTATCCTGTGATGAAAAATAAACTATTCCTTTCAATTTAAGCAAGAACTATTTTTTATGAAGAGACTTGTAGTAATTTCATTAATTAAGACTTACAATTTTTATCATTATAGAGATCTTATTAGTATTTATACTTATGTATTAATATAAGCACTTATTTATTATTTTGCCATTGACTAGAGCTTTTTTAGGAATTTTTATTTATTAATTTAATATTACTATCCAGAGGTATTAAAATATACACTGCCATTGAACAGACAAACACAAAAACAATTATAATACACTAACAGGAACATAAAGTTAACAATTTGACTCATAATTCTAGGTCTAGAGTTGCCATAATTCTTATTTAAGGTTCCCTTGTTGGGGAAGTATGGATAAAAGATCTGTACTGTTTGAAGCAATGTAATAATTTCTTTTTCTTTTACTTTATAATTAGTTGCTTTTGACAGTTGTAAAGTGTGGAGATAGATCTCTTGTTGCTTTGATAATGTATTTTCCATGTTATACTAGCATTTGCAGTCAGCTTACCTCTCTCAGGGCAGCTGATGTCCTGTCTATGCAGGATGCATGATCTGGACAAATCTCACTATGCAGACACATTCCCAGGGGCCCTTCTGAAAAATTCCCCTCAAATAGGGGGAAAGTCAGTTACCCCATGTTGGGCGCCAATTATTGCGGGAATGTAAGACTCACACATGAGCAGGGATGGCCCGATCTGGTTTTTTTCTCTTGCTTATATATCATGTATTTTTGGATTTGGCCAAGGGCTGTGGTTAAAGTTAAATTTCCCAAGGATGTTTTGTTTTGGAACAAGGAACAAAGATAGACTCACATCCTATCTAGTGGCAGAAAGGGCAAGAGGAAGCCATTTCCAAACTTCAAGGAAAAAACATAGCTTGTGCAGAGATAAGCAAGGGCAGAGCTATTTTCGTTCTAAAGCAAGAACAGATGAGCTTTAATAAATCATTTAACCATGCCCTTGCCAAGGTGGTAGGACTAATCCCCACAAGTATGTTTTGTGTTTCACATTGTCCTTCAACTCCCTGAGACCTTGTTCCATTTTTTCCATTCTCTTCTCTTTCTGTTCTCCTGTCTTTTCCAGTTAAAAGGTTTTGTGTTCAAAATCACTAATTCTGTCTTTGCGCAATTCAAATCTTCCCTTATGTGTCTCTAATCTATTTTTAATCTCATCCATTGTGTCTTTCATTCCCATAAGGTCTATTAGTTTTCTTTGCCGATTTTCAAATTGTTCTTTTTGCTCACCCAGTGTCTTCTTAATATCCTTTATCTCTTTAATCATATTTTCTTTCAATTCTTTAAATTGATTTAGGAGAGTTGTGTGATTATCACTGATTAATTGTCTTAAACCAGGATATTTGACTTGTTCCTTTGGCTTAGCCATCTCTTCCTGTTCCTAGTATGTCTTGTAAATTTTGCTGATTTCTAGGCAAATATGTTGCTGATTTCTAGGCAAATATGTTGGTCTGATGACTAATTTCTCTCTCTTGCCTATTGTTATAATTTTTCTCAGCTCTTCTTTGATATTTGACTCAACTTATCCTGTCTTTAAAACTGCACAGCTGAGGTTACCAAAATTACATCAGTGATTCACTAATGGGGTGCAGACTTTCTCCTAGAATTTAGCAAACAGAAAGACCCAAGTGCAGTTTTTGTTTGTGCAACTTCCAGATTGGCCAACAGATGGTGCTCATTGGCTCATCTTTCCATGGAGGTCTAGCTCTCTCTGTTTTCCTTTGTTTTGGTCTGGTCAGAGCTGATATTCGAAGTGGGCTCTGCTGGTCAACTTCACTGAAGAAATGCCTCTGACTCCCCCTCCCATTTCCCTTGTAACAGCTGACAGTGAGGAAGACATCTGCTCCTTTCTCAGTCAGCTGCAATGAGCCAAGGGTTTTACCCCACTTAATATCTTGGGGATGGGAAAGGTGAGCCCTTCCCAGTAGCTAGGAGTTTTATTAACTTACAGTTTGTTATTTTGGGTTTTTCGTCTCTCTGTCCTTCACACTCCTGGGAGTTGAGAAGCACTCTCCTTGTCTTCTGACCCCCAAAGCTGGTCCCTTGGGCAGTTGTGGCCCGTTCCCCATTTTTTTGAGAGAGAGCTGAGCCTTGCCTGCCTAATAGATGCCATCTTCTCACAATCCATTCTTAATTTCACTTTGAGATTGTTTACTGATTTTCTTAATTTCACTTTGAGATTGTTTACTGATTGTGAATAGAAATACAGAGGATTTTGTTATGTATTTCATGTTTTTTGCTTGATTGATCAACATATTTATTAACCTAGTAGGTTTTTCACCAGTTCTTTAGGATTTTCTATGTAAAATGTCATGTCATCTGAGAATAGAAAGAGTTTTACTTCTTCTTTTTCAATTCATATGCTTTTGATTTATTTTTCTTGTCTAATTGCCACATTATAGTACCGTTTTGAATAGAAGTGGTGAAAGTGAATATCTTTATCCTATTCCTGATTTTAGGGGGAAAGCTTCAAGCTTTCTCACCAGTAAGCCTGATGCCAGCAGTGGTTTCATCATACATATCCATCTATCAGATTTAAGAAGTTCTCCTCTATTCTAAAGAATCTTGGGAATTTTTATCATTGAATCTTGGGAACTTTTATCATTGTTGTATTTTGCCAAATGCTTTCTAATGTGCCTATTGAAATAATCATGTGGCTTTTGCCCTTTATTCTATTACTGTGGATTGATTTTTATACGTTGAACCAACCTTGTATCCCTGAGATAAATCCCATTTGGTCTTTGTGCATAACCTTTTTATATATTGCTGGATTCACTGCTCATATTTTCTTGAGAATTTTTACCTATATTCATAAGGAATATTCATCTGTAATTTTCTTGTGGTATTTTTGTCTGGTTTACCATCAAGGTAATTTTCTAGTCTCATGAATGATTTATGGACTGTTCCCTCCTCTTCTAATTTTTGGAGACATTTGTAAAGAATTTGTGTTAATTCTTCTTTACATATTTGGCAGAATTTACCATTGAAGCCAACTGAACCTGAATTTTCTTAGTGTAAATTTTGTTGATTACTAATTCAATCTATTTTCTTCTTATAGGTCAATTCACATTTTCTATTTCTTCCTGAGATGGGTTGGCAGTTTTGTTCATTTGTAGGAATTTGTCCTTTTCATCTAACTTTTTAAAGTTTGCTGACATACAATTATTCATAGTATTCTCATATAATCCTATAATCCTATTTCTGTGAGGTTGGTAGTAGTGTGCCCAATTTCATGCTTGATTTTAGTAATTTGGTTTTTCTTTTTTTTTTTCCTTTTTTTGGTTAGTCTAGCTAAAGTTTTGTTAATGTCTAGTTTTTCAAAGAACAAAGTACATTTTGTTCAGTAGTATTTTTCTCTAGAAAGTCTAAGGGCTTTCCCTAAAATCTTGTAAGTCTGCTTTACCCTCAAGTACATCAGCTAGACATGCTGGGAAATGAACATTCTCTGTCCAGCTTCCCATAAACAATGACCTATAAAAGTTGCTGTATAGATTCCCAATATTCCTGGCCCTCTAGGTGGCATAACTTTGAAGAGTATGCTTTATACTGTTGATCGAATTTTCTCTGCAGGGATAAGATTCAATTGTTTTTATAATGCATCCTTTATTGGCTTCTTTATCTTTCCTGTCCCACTTCACCACTTTCTTACTAACATTTCCTGTACCCTTCAGATAAATTACTTGACCTTGAGTCTTTGTTTGAAGGAATGCTTCTGATGTAACCCAGACTTAGACAGGATGTAAGCCTGGAGCTGATTGCAAACAACATATTTTATGAGAAAGTTTAGGTGGAAAGAACCCTCTTAGGGGGCAAACTTGAGAGAACAGAGCTGAATTCTGGTGACAGTGTTTAAACCTCTTGTGATAGTTAGGCTATTGTGTCAACTCAGCCAGGTAATTGTGCCCGGTTATGTGATCAAGCAAGCACTGAGCTAACTGTAATACAGGGGCATTTATGAACTTTAGTCACCACTGACTTTACTGCAGTGGTAAATCATAGATAACTGGTTATAATTACATCAATCAGGGAGATTGCTATCAGCAATGAGTGACGCTTAACCCAATCAGTGGAATCCCTTAAAAGGGGAAGTGATTCTAGCATTGTGAGAGAATTTCCCAGCTCGTCTTTGGACAGACAACATCTCCCAGAGCACATTAAGAACCTTCATTGGACTTTCATTGCCTGCTTGCAGAACCTGGACTTGTGCATCCCCACGGCTGCATGAGAGACTCATATAATTGCATACTATTGACAGATATCCCTTGTTGATTCTGTTTCCCTAGAGAACCCTAATACACCTCTCCCTTAAGTTATATATATGTGTGTGTGTGTTTGTAATATATATTATATATAAGTAATATATATATATATATATATGGTCTCAGTTATATGAGCAAAAAAATTCCTCTTTTTTATGAGTTTGAGTTGGATTTTCTATTGTTTGTATCTGTAAAAATTCCAAATAGTACAGTATGATATTGTATATTGTAGACTAAACAAACAAAAACAGCATAGTCTGGCAAATAACCAAAGATAAATTTATTACATTGATTGAAGTAATGGAGACCACATTGAGAGAGACTTAGTAATATATCACAAGGAGAGATCAAAGATTTTGGAACTCTAAACTCAGTTTAAAAGATATATTTAAAAACTGCTTTTTGACTTTGGATAAAAGGGGGAAGGGGGAAGGACTAGTGAGTTTATATGGCTATGAGTCTCCAAAAAAGAGTTGGGAGGTCATCAGGGGGGTGATGGTTATACACGCCACAGCAGGGTACCAGAGACAACCAAGGTAGATGGAAACCCAGGTGCTGGTTCTCCTGAGGGCTGCAGAGACCCACAGGTTCTATGGTCAAGGCAGATGGCTCTGGAGTTCAGGGTCATGTCAGTTGGCCCTACTTCAGAGTTTGTGTTCCTGAGTGTGATGGAGTTATATTCAGACATGACCTTTCTACACATGCCTCTTCTGTTACTTTTACCAGACCTGTGGTGGGCATTTGGGTTGTTCTATACTCAGGAGACCTGAATCTCTGAACTGTCCATGTGACGGCCAGGCCCTGCGTCTCAGCAGACTTGCGGCTCCTACCCTCTGGTTTCTTGGACTTACCTTGGCCAGCTGACAGAAAGGTGAAGAAGGCCAACCACCACACCAGGAGCCAAGAGTACCTATAGCTGCAAGCAGGAGAATTGCATCCATCATCCATGTGGAATCTAAGACCCCTCTTGATGTAGAGGAGGACTGGACATAATCATCCCAGGTCCACAGGATGGAGAAATAGAGTATGGATTAGAGTGGACTTACTGGTGTTCTGCTGGGGAACTATTGTGATTAGTAAGGGAAGAAATTTTAATAGTGATGTGGAGGGGTGGCCACGGTGGCTCTTGATGGCAGGGAGATGGAAGAAAAGATATGGTGTGGGGGCATTTTCAGGATTTGGAGTTGTCCTGGGTGGTGCTGCAGGGATGGATGCTGGATGTTGTATGTCCTGTTGTGGCCCACTGGGTGAATTTGGGGGAGAGTGTGGACTACAATGTGGACCACTGTCCATGTGGTGCAGCAGTTCTCCAGAATGTATTCATCAGGTGCAGTGGATGTGCTGCAATGATGGATGAGGTTGTTGATGTGGGAGGGGTTGGGTGGGGGAATGGGGGGTATATGGGGACCTCATATTTTTTGAATGTTACATTTAAAAGAAAATAAAGAAGAAAAAATAATCAAGATCTAGAAAAAGAAAGGAAACATAAAGAAAAAAAAAGGCAGATAACTAAGTGGGGTTGGGAAATATTCCTGACATAAATTTTTAGAATTGATGGATGCAGCAAGGTAAGGGTCTTGAAGCAAGTCTTGATAAGTAAACTATTTGTTTAGCAAACAAACTAATTGCCCAGTTGAAAAACCCATTGTCCTAAAAGAACTATTTGCCCAGTTGAACAAACTTTGTTCAGATAAATTGGTTTGCAGGAATATCCTGAAGCAAACAATGAAGTTATTTATCAGCTTAAGTCCCTTCTTCCTGGGCAATCATTTCCTGAAATAAATAGTTGTCATGTTTATACAGGTGGCCTCACTTCTCAGTTGTGATAATTAAGCTGTGTGAAGCAGGTGGTCTTAGCTCTCAATATAGATGAGTAGAATTTGTTTTTATGCAGAGAAGTATCAGTGACATGGGATACATTCTAGGCAAGAGAGAAAAGAAAAACAAAGGTGATAAGGAATAAGTAAAGTGTTAAGAATAAGAAGTCATTAGGTTTTGCTGGAGTAAAGTGAACAGAAAATTAGCTAAGAAATGGAGTTTATGTCAGATCGTAGAGAACCAGGAATTTGAACTTTAAGGAGCCATCAAATGTTATAAAACACCTACGGTTCCAACCCAGCTCCTGAAGGGCATGGGTCAAGCCTGCTACAAGATCAAAGGCCATGCTCAGCACAGTGTCAGACATAAGCCTTGTTTATTGGGACTTAAGGACAGAGAGATTCTTTCTGTGACAGTGGTCCAGAGAATGAAGGTAGCACTCTGCAAAGAGGTAGGAAAATGAAGGGCAATGTAAAGGGCCTCAGAACAAAGACACTTCATAACAGATTTACATAAATGGGGTATGGTGATGTTATTGTGGGGAAAAAATGTACAGCCTGGAGAAAATTGCAGTCTACGATACCATCTGTACATTGTTTTCCTGTGAGAAGTTTTGTTATATTTTAACTTGTGTCCCGGACCACGCAGGCAGCTGTGTGCTGTGGGCTGCATTCCCTTAGGGAAGAGGAGCCAAGGCTGGGAATCCAGTGGATCCCCACAGCTACCCCTTGGGAAAAGTTTTCTTTTTTTTTTCTTTTTAGGAAATATTATCACAAAATATACTATCAACTGAGGAATTTGTTACTTCAAACTCCCCTGGGATGTAAATCTTTTTGGTATTTAAAACCAATCTCATGATTTGAAGCTTATGGGGAAATAAGAGCAAAATTATTATCTGTGTAGAATGATAGCAGGAGAGCAAGGCAGTTAGCTTCTTGGCTTATATTTCAGCATAAATTAAGGGGATTTAGAAAAGGGATTTTTAAAATTCTTTGTGGAGTTAAGGAAGGGAGAGTCCAAAGACTAAATTAACATTGGTCAAACAATAATGCTAGGATTGATGACAAAGAACTCTGATAATAACCAATATCCCATTGATTTTTCAGATCCTCAGAAAACCAAGGAAGAATACAATAGTGATGGGATGGAATGGGATGGGATGGGATGGGATGGGATGGGATGGGATGGGATGGGATGGGATGGGATGGGATAGGATAGAATAGAATAGAATAGAATAGAATAGAATAGAATAGAATAGAATAGAATAGAATAGAATAGAATAGAATAGAATAGAATAGAATAGAAAAGAATATTCTTAATCATGAGATTCATAGTTAGACCAATCTAGGTTTTAATCCTGACTCGTATACTTAAGAGATATGTAACTTTGGGGAAAATGTTTAGTCCTCTTTGACAACTGGTTCCCTATTCAAAGTGTGTGTGTGGGGGTGATACTATCCCAAAAGTTTGTTGTGAAAATTAAATGGGTAAAAACATAGAAGGGTACAGAGTTTGGCACAATATTAGAAAGCATTAAAGTTTAGTCTTTTTTTTTTTCCTTAAGTAAGTTTTTATGAAAACATGCACAATGAAAGGGGCATTAAATTGCCTAGGCCAATTTGTGATGGAGGCATTGGTTAATTTGTTAGTCTTCAAGCTCTGGCTTCTCATATTCATCTTCTTATTTCACTTGCAAACCTGATCTCAGACTTTTCATGCACATTTACATCACAATGAAAGCTCACAATAGGATTACCTCTCCAAGAGACATCTCTCCTTAAATTAAAATTTGTATATGAAATAGAAGGAACTGTGATTTGACATTTGACCACTAAGTGGAAGAAGTCCATCAGGAAATTGAGGTTGCTACTGCATTATGGATAGGTATGAGCAGTTAGGGTCTAAAATGAATAGAGGGGATGGACAGTCCACCAGGAGTTCAGGAGATATAGGCACTGCTACTTTCTATACAATTGTAACCATTTGTCATACTTCTTGGAACATCAATTTTTTTCATTTATGAATGGGAAACTTTATAAACAATGAGGATTATATTAGATAATGCTGACTGATGTAGTTTAAAATTCTAAAACAAATGTCCAAATATAAATTTGAATTCTTTTTCACATTACTACTCTGATGGTTAATTTCTTTCTTTTTTTTTGAAATTGGCCATCAGATTTTATTCACCAACATATTCAGATGCTTGGACATCAGCAAAAAAATTACAAGCCATACTAGGAAACAGGAAGAGATGGCCCAGCCAAAGGAACAAACCAAATATCCTGACGGATTTAAGAAAACTAATCAATGATAATCACACAAATATCCTAAACCAATTCAAAGAATTGAAGGAAAATATGACTAAAGAAATAAAGGATATTAAGAAGACACTGGGTGAGCATACAGAACAATTTGAGAACCTACAAAGAAAAGTAACAGAGCTTATGGGAATGAAAGAAACAATGAATGAGATTTAAAATACATTAGAGGCACATATGTGCAAATTTGCATTGCTTGAAGAATTAGTGATTTTGAAGATAGAGCATCCAAACTGGAAAAGACAGGAGGAAAGAAAATAGCATGGAAAAAATGGAACAGGATCTCATGGAATTGAATGAGAACATGAAATGCACAAACATACATATTATCAGGGTCCCAGAAGGAGAAGAGAAAGGAAAAGGGGCAGAAAGAATATTTGAGGAAATAATGACTGAAAACTTCCCAACTCTCATGAAAGAGTGAAATATCAATACCAAAGAAAACAATAAACCACAAACAGAATGAATCTGAATAGACCTACTCCACAACACTTATTATTCAGAATAACAAATATCAGAGATAAAGAGAGGATTCTGAAAGCAGCAAGAGAAAAAAAAAGCAACACATGCAAGGGAACCTCAGTAAGATTAAGTGCCTACCTTTCATCAGAAATCATGAAGGAGAGAAGAAAGTTGTATGATGTATTTAAAGAACTGTAAGAGAAAAACTGCCAGCCAAGAATTCTGTATCCAGTAAAAATGTCCTTCAAAAATGAGGGTGAGTTCTAAGTCTTCACAGACATACAAAAACTGATAGAAAAATCAGTTTTTATATATTTATATATATATAAGACCAGAATTACAAGTGATACTAATGGGAGTGCTGCAGACTGAAAGGAAGAAGCAAGGGTGAGAGACTTGGAAAAGAATATAGAAATAAAGAATATTAGGAAGAGTAAATTAAAGGATAAAAAGACACATTAGTTAGTAAACAGAAAATGGAGACCCAAAGGTTAAAGTGGATGATGTAAATAATGCCTTTACTGTAATAACATTGAATGTTAAGGGCATGAACTCCCTAATCAAAAGACATAGAATAATATAACTGATTAAAAAAATATGAACGATCTATATTCTATCCACAAGAGACTCACCTCAATGTAAGGACACAATCAAGTTGAAAGTGAAAGTTTGGAAAAAGATATTCCACACAAATATAATAAAAAAGAGCTGGAGTAGGAATACTAATATTGGACAAAATAGATTTTATATGCAAAAATGTTATAAGGGATGAAGAAGGTCATTGTATATTAATAAAATGAGCAATTCACCAAGAAGAAATACCTACACTAAATATTTATTCTCCTAGCTTGGGTGCCCCAAGAAATATGACACACATTCTAGCAAAACTGAAGAGAAAAATAGATGTCTCTACAATAATAGTTGGAGAATTCAATACACTGCTCTCAGTATTGGATAGAACATCTGGACACAGGATAAATAAACAGAAAGCTTGAATAATATAATAAGTGAACTAGACCTAACAGACATTTATAGAGCATTGCACAGCAGGATTTACATTCTTTCCAAGGGCTCAGGGATCCTTCTCCTGGATAGACCAACTGTTGGGTCACAAGAAAGTTCTCAATGTTTTAAAATGATTGAAATTATAAAAAATCGATGGTTAATTTCATATATCAACTTAGCTAGGTTACAGTGTCCATTTGTTTGGTCAAACATTGGTCAACTTATTACCTTTAAGATATTTCATAAATGGGATTTGCATATATAATCTATTGGTTGCATCAACAATGAACAAAAATAATTGCCCTCAGATATGTGGGTAATCTCCTAATCAAATCAACTGATGACCTTTTTTCTTTTTTTTTCAACTGAAGGTCTTAAAATCAAGAACTGAGGGTTTTAGAGGTCAGAAGAAAAATTTCTACTTCAGTTTCAATATTGGCTCTTGGAATTTCCAGCAGCCAGCTCCCCCTGGATAATTAGGACTAAGGACTTCAACATCACCTCCATTGGAGTTTCCACTCTGCTGCTGCTTACATTATTCAGGCTGCCAGCCCACACAATCACCAGAGCCAATTCCTTATAATAAATCTCTTAATACATATATCTTGTTGGTTCTGTTGCTCTGGAGAATACTGACTAATACTACTACCTTCCAAATACTCAAAAACTTGTAAGAGAAAACCTATTAAAATAAGAGGCAGTAGCAGTTGAGCTGGTGGCTAAAATCAGAGAAGGTTATTGCAGATTCCTTTTTGTCCTGGAGGGTGCGATACTACCCAAGATCAATAGTCTCACTGAGTGTGTTCCTGGAAGGTTGTAAGTGTTCATTGCACATGGCTGCAGCTGTTGAAATTACCAAGCAAATATGATGCCCTAACAGTCTTTTGGTTTCTTATTCTGTACCATGTGAAGAAGCAACCTTGGAAATGTACTCTAAATCCTGTTTATTTTTTAGGAAATTTTATTCCATCATAAAACAAATCTTTGAGTAACTACTGCATGTCAGGATGTTAATAAATTACTTATGGAGAGCCAACTATGTGTGGTGATCATGTTACTCACTTATCTTAATTCTTATAACAAATTATAATGTTGGTGTTGAAATACCCTTTTTAATATATCAGCAAAATGAGACTTAGATAAAATTACTTACATAACATAGAAAAAAGTTAGTGGTTAACAGAACTGAGGTTGAAAACTAGGTCTGCACAATTCCAAAGGCTGTACAGTCAAATGTTTTGATAACAATCAATTAATTTTTCGGAAGTCTTTACTCTTCAGATGACTTAATGAAATTCCATTAAGTTCTCTAAAACAGTTACAGAAAGAAATTTAATTCCTCCAACTTTTAAAATGAACTTGTTTCATCTGCAGTTTTGGGGTCCTGATTGGAATGAAGAAGAGATAAATAGACAATTGAAGATTCAAATCCAGAAGTTCTGTGGGCATCTTTATTTTACTTTTCTAAGTGCTAAGCAATATGAATTCAAACACTCTGCTCTACCTCCAAAAATAGTTAGTCTGTCATTATATGTTCAGAATGTTTTCTTTTTGCTTAGAAATTGAGAAACTTTATCTGTTAGTAAAGGTGTACTTCTGGCCTATTCCATTACGTATTATAAAACATGAATATCCTTTAGAGTCACAAAAACATGACACTTCTGCTTTTCCAAGTTCCATGGAATGGAATGCCTGCTAATGCTGGAGAGTGTGACAGTGAAGAGAAAGAAATTAGAAGAAGTAGATGAAAAGCAAAGACTAGTTTAGCAATGTCCAAAACTCTCTCATTAATACTACTGACCACTCAGATGTTGAAATGGAAACCCTATGAACGAAAAAGAAAATGTATGTCTAGAAATTTCAACTTGCAAAGTCATTAAAAAGCCTTCATCATGTATGCAGTTATGCATAGAAAGAAAACCTACAAGTTAATAAAAAATATAAGTAACTATAGATTTTAAACTTGGTTACTTAAAATTATTTTTACAGGTAAGAATTACCTGGGAAAAGGTTTTGTATCTTGGACCAAAAGATAATTTTGGAGGCACAAAATTGTTTCCCACTTGTATTAACATAACACAGGGCCTGGTAGACAAACTACCAATCTGGCCTTTTCATTCATCTGACAATGTTTCCATCACAAAGGAAGATCTGAGGTATACAGAAGTGTTTGTATCTCAGCAGCAGGCTAAAGCCAAGGGTTCTCTGCCAACATTGTAAATGAATGTATCCTTTGGTGTTGTTGAGAGATAGCTGCCTCAAGGAGTAAGTTGTGGGAAATTCAAAGGACAAGGAGACCAGATTCTACTCCACATGGACCCATAACAGGTAAGCAGTGGAACAAATGTGACTGACTACCTTCAGTAAGAAATCCTTTGCTTTAGAGCTGAGTGTTTTAATAGCATCAGAGATGAAGAAGTGTGGCAGAGGAATTTATGCATCATATCCATAACAGGAGATGTAAATAAGTCAACATGACAAATTTGGATGGCCAGTCTTAAGTAGCATATGACTACAAACATAAAATATCATTTTCACTCTATCAAATTCACTAAATTGTTGGGTTTTGGGCAACAGAAGTTTTGCAACCATTCTGGAAGATAATTAGCAATACATATTAAATGCCTTATAATGTACATATGCTTTCCCCTGGCAATTTCAATCCTAGAAATTTATTTTAAGGAGAATGCACCAATATTGAGTTAGAGAATGGTTGTTCATGATATTCATAAGAGAAAAACTTATAACCAACATAGTCCCTATAAATGGAATTGGTTAAATAAAAATACTATTCAGTTACTTTTAATAGCACTGTACATTATGATTCTTATACATGCGAGGGTCCCAGACCCTTTTAGGAATCTGATGAGCACCTATAATCACTGTCCCCTTCTAAAATGCACATAAACTTACTACATTCATATCAAGAGTTTGACATAAAATGCCAAAGGTTTCATGGATTCCCAAAGCCCATCTACAGAAATTAGGTTAAAAGTCTAAATTAATGAGTAATGAAATATAAAATGTCAAATTATATTAATGAAAAAAATCAGAATATATAATATATATGGAAATTATTCCTTTTTAACTTAAATATCTTTGTTAATACATGAATATTATATTTTTATGGCCCTTAAAATTTCTATTTATTAGCATAAATATCTTTCCCACTATTAAAGGACAGAGATTATTTCCTCAGAATATTTGACTTATTTCCTCAGAAGTCCACTTTTTAGAGGTTTACTGAAATGAAATTATAAAACCTTCCAAAATACTTACCAATTGAAAAAAAATACCTATTGCTTTTAACTAAAGGGCATATATTTCAACACAAAGACCTTTTACCTAAAGCAAAGATGGGTTTCAGTTTGGTGATTTTCTCTGAGTTTTCTTGGGTGTACACATACATGATTTAAAATTATTAGCTTTTATCAATAGAAAACAACTCTATATAATTTAAGCTGAAAGGTATTTTTTAAGAGTACATGGAATAGACAACAACTTCCAGGAGGCTGGCCATGACTTCATGGGCCATTCTGTAATGCAACAGCCATAACTGGTGGAAATTATAAGATACCAACCATTTAGTTACTGGAAATTATGCTAGGGGAATAGGGCAAATAAACATTTATTCCAAGAAATCTACTAAATTTTTTAAGAACAGCAAGAGTCTGTGGCACTAGAGCCACAACCCTCTCTCAACACAGCATGATGGAAGGTCCACACCAGGTAGATGTGGCCAAGGAAGAGGATTTCCTTTTTCTCAAGCTCCTACTCATATATTCCAGTCTCTCCCTGGGATGAGCAGGTTGCCAGTGATTCTTATGTCCTCCAGATCTATGTTACAGAGTCTAAATTCAATGTGTATGCAACTGAAAGATGAGGGATTCCTTTTCTCCACCAGGCCCTCAAAGGGAATAGACTCTACATGCAATGTGACAGGCCAGGAATATTGCAGCCTTAATTGCACTCATACCAGTTCACTTATAAGGCAGAAACCTCATGCAGGGAGAAGCAACACAAGAAGACCAGAGGCTATCACCCCATCCAGAGTCCTGCCTGTAAATCAGGAGCACCACTGTGAAAGCAGCAGTGCGTTGTCTTCAGCCCCATCTCTGGAACAATGGGACAAAAATTTTGTTTAGAAGGAGATGCAGAAGAAAAAAGACCATCTGCCTCATTCACAGGAACAAAAGCAGGCAACAAAATCATCTGTGAGAGAACCTAGATGTCAGACTTAGGAGACAAATATTTCAAAGCAGCGCTATATTCAAGGAAACAAAGGAAATCATGCTTTAAAAAGTAAAGGTAGGAATGATGACTTATGAAAAATGTCAAAATGTCTAAACAAAAAGAAAATACCACAAAGAGATAAAAGTTATAAAAGGAACAAAATGAAAATTCTGTATTTGAAAAGTATAACTGAAATGAAAAATTCATAGATGGAACCAGCAGTATATTTGAAATTGTAGAAGGGATTAAAAACTTGAAGATAGATCACTAGAGTTTATGCAATCCAAATAACAGAGAAATGACCAAAGAACAATGGCAAAATCTCAGAGAAATTTGGGATACCACCAAGTGCATAAATGTAGGCATCAAAGGAGCACAAAGAAAGAGAGAAGTAAAAAGATGTGGAGCCAATAGTCAAAGAAAAAATGGCCAAAAACTTCAGAATTTGATGAAATTCATGAAGCTATAACATCAAAGAAGTCCAACAAACTCCAAATAGAGTAAACCCAAAGATCCACAGCCAGACACTTCATAGTAAAACATTTGCAAGACATTGTTACACATATTCATTATACACACACACACAATCTTGAAAGCAACAAGAGAAAAACAATTTATTATGTGCAAGGGAATTTCAATAAAATTAACAGTTGATTGCTCATCAGAAATATTAGAGGCCAAAAGGAACTAGAATAACATATTCAAAGTGCTGGGGGGGAAGGGGCTGAGATAAACTTTCAATCCAGAATCATACATACAACAAAACACTCTTTGAACAATTAAGGCAAAATAATGACCTATTGAGATAAAAATAGAAAATTTGTTCTCAGAGAACCTCTTACAAGAAACATTAAAGAAAGTAGTGCAGAAAGCATGTGACCCCAGAGAATAATTCAAATACTCACATACAAAAAGAATAATGGTAAAGGAAATTATGAAGGTGAATATAAGACTATAATTGCCTTTCTTCTCTTACCTGATTTAAAAGCCAGTTACATAAAAGCATATGTATAATACAGTCATCTGCTTTTGACAAGGCCACCAAACCCACTCAACTGGGAGAGAATGTTCTCTTCAACAAATGGTGCCTAGAGAATTAGGTATCCATATGCAAAAGAAGGAAAAAGGATTACCATCTCACACCTTATACAAAAATCAACTCAAGATGGATCAAAGACCTAAATTTAAGAGCTAAAACCATAAAGATCCTGGAAAACAATGTAGGGAAACACCTACAGGATCTTGTAATAGGAAATGGCTTCATGAACTTCATACCCAAAGCACGAGCAGCAAAAGAACAAATAGATAAATGGAACTTCCTTAAAATTAAAGCCTATTGCACCTCAAAGGATTTTATCATGAAAGTGAAAAGAGAGCTTACCCAATGGGAGAAAATATTTGGTAACCATGTATCTGATAGGAGACTTATATTCTGCATATATAAAGAACTCCTATATCTTGAAAATAAAAAGACAAACAACCCATTTTAAAAAATGGGAAAAAGAATTGAACAGATGCTTCTCCAAAGAAGAAATACAAATGGCTAAAAAGCACAAGAAAAAATGTTCAAAATCACTAGCTATTAGGGAAACGCAAATCAAAATAACGATGAGATACCATCTTACTCCCATAAGACTGGCAGCTACCAAAAAAAAAAAAAAAACACACACAAAAAAAGAAGACTACAAGCGCTGGAGAGGATGTGGAGGAATGGGAACACTCATCCACTGCTGGTGGGATGTAGCACCAGAATTCTGGAGGATAGTTTGGCAGTTTCTCAAAAAGTTAGCTGTAGATTTGCCATATGACCCAGCAATTACACTGCTGGGTATATACCCAGAAGATTTGAAAATAAGGACACAAACCGATATATGCACACCAATGTTCATAGCAGCATTGTTCACTATTGCCAAAAGTTGGAATCAACCCAAATGCCCACAAAATAGATGAATGGATAAATAAAATGTGGTATATACATACAATGGAATACTATTCAGCTATAAGAAAGAATACAATACAAACACATGTGATAACATGGATGAATCTTGAGGACCTTATGTTGAGTGAAGCAAGCCAGGCATTGAAGGACAAATACTACATGACCACTCTAATATGAAACAAGCAAACTGAGCTGTCTCAGAGAGCTAAAGACTGGAAGATAGGCTTAAAGGAATTTGGGGGGGAGAGGAAGGTTGTGAGCTGAGGTCTACATGGGTGAAGTCTATGAAAAGCTGGAGGTAAGTATATGTACAGGAAAGGGATAAGATGGGGGCATAGGGATACCTTTGGGTGGGGCTTTGTGGGCTTGAGGGGGGCTAGGGCTGGTAGGATGGGTCAGATGACCCAAGGAATTGGGAGGAGGGCTGGGGGGAACAGTTGAATATGGGAGAATGTCAGGTATATGGTTGAAACTATACTGTTGAGAAAACTCTTTAGAAAATATAATAAGGAAGGATTATGTGTTTAAAGTGCTTGGGGGGGGGGGGGGAGGAGGCATCCGGTACAGGGGCAAGCTTCTAGGGAGTATGTGAGTGCTCATTTTGTCATAGTGTGTTATATCATTGGGGGAAGATCCATACAATGAGTGTGAAGGTGTACCCACAGCCTGGGATGACCTGATGTTCCCAAATAGAGGGAATTGTGTCTCTCGAGAGAATTGCTGGCTTCCAATTAGTTAGGGCAGTCTAGTTTGTCAAGCCCTCAGCATTGTTGCAGTATCTGTAAATATGGTCCCTCAAGTAGTGACGATTGATTGTCACTGTGGGCCCTGAGAGGAGGGGGAGAGAGGTATAGCATAGATGGAAGCAGGGCGACAGGGAGGCAATGGAATTGCTCCACAAGATCATGCAATGATGGATATAAGACATGTTAACTTACAACTAAATTGTATAAAAGTCTATAAACTAAAATGTAAACCATAATGTAAAACATAAGGAAACTAAAAATCTAGAAATTGGTACAGGGAAGTGGACTTGGTCCAGCAGTTAGGGCATCCATCTACAACATGGGAGGTCCGCGGTTCAAACCTTGAGCCTCTTTGACCCGTGTGGAGCTGGCCCATGTGCAGTGCTGATGCATGCAAGGAGTGCTGAGCCATGCAGGGGTGTCCCCTGCGTAGGAGAGCCCCACGCACAAGGAGTGCGCCCTGTAAGGAGAGTCACCCAGTGTGAAAGTAAGTGCAGCCTGCCTAAGAATGGTGCCACCCACACAGAGAGCTGACACAAGATGACGCAACAAAAAAAAAAACACAGATTCCCATGCCGCTGACAACAACAGAAGTGGACAAAGAAGATGCAGCAAATAGACACAGAGAACAGACAACTGGAGTGGGGGGGAGGGGAAAGAAATAAAGAAATAAATAAATCTTTAAAAAAAATAGAAATTGGTACAGTCTAAAATATAAACAATAATGTAAACCAAAATGGAACCATGTTTGATAACAGTGTTTCAAAATCTATACATCAGCTGCAGCAAATATAACATGAACATATAAAAAGATCATTGCTTGGGAAAGGGAAAAAGGGTTTAATGTTGGAGATCTGGGAGTCCTCTATATTGTGTATGCAAATTACTGTGATCTAAAACTTTTTTGAAGACAAAATTAGAAATTAGAAAAGAGAAAAAAAAGAAAGGATGCAAACACTGAGGAAGAAATGAAAGAAATTGCCTTGCCACTGTACATACAGGGCAATACCTATTAAAGTGATGAAAGGCAAAATGTTAGAAACAAAGTTTTATAATATTTTTCATTTTATTAATACATCAATTTATTTTTTACTTTATTTTAGTATTTCTAAATTGCTATGTATTCTATTTCTAAACTTTAAACCCATCACTATATTTCAATTTCCTATTAATTGAATTTGGCAATATATTAGGATTCATTATTGAAGAAGTTTTAGACTATAATGAGGTTCAGCTATGGCAGGGGTGGAACTCTGGTGTGGGGTGTTATCGATGGGGTGTACATGGATGGGGGGAGTTCTCCAGGGCATATATAGGGGACATAAATATGTTATGATATATGTTGGGTATCTTTATAGTAGTTACAGTTATAAACGTCAACTGAGGGAGTGCTGAGTTCCTACCCAGGGGAGCTCTGTCACATTCCCCAAAGGAACAACACTAATCTTCCAAGGACAACAGCAAAGATCAAAAAGGAAGGATGGTCTGATAATGATCCCTTGATACTGATGACTGTGCTGAGGAGCCTATATGCCTGAAATATGAACTAGGCCTAGAGCTGTAGGGTACCTAAGAGTTACCTCCTGAGAGCCTCCATGTTGCTCAAATGTGGCCACTCTCTAAGCCAAACTCAGTATGTAAATGCATTACCTTCCCCCCAGCATGGGACATGACTCCTGGGGATGAGCCTTCCTGGTGCCAAGGGATTACTACCAACCAGTACCTGGTGAAGCAACTAGAAAGAGACCTAGAATAAAAGGGTCAACTCAGACAGCATAATATCTCAGCCTACATGCTGGATCAAGTGTTAAAAATTGCTTTTTGACCTTAAATAAAAGGGGGAAATGGCAAAGACAAATGAGTTTATGGCTGAGACTTCCAAAAAGCCAAAGCAGCCTCAAGGCTATGGAGAACCACAGGGTATATGGTCACGGCAAGTGGATTTGGAGTTCTGTGCCATGGCAGAGGGCCTACTTTGAAATTTGTGCTCCTGAGCATGATGGAGCTGGACTCAGATGTGACTTTTCTACACATGCCTCTTCTGTCACTTTTACTGAACCTGTGGTGGGCGCTAGGGATGGAGCATACTCAGGAGACTTGAATTTCTGGACTGCCCATGGGCCAGCTGGGCCCTGAGTAGGTGGTGACACCTACTCTCTGGTTCATTGGTCTTACCCAGGTCAGTTAACAGGGAAGTGAAGGATGGTCAACCACCACACCAGGGAATCAAGAGTGCTTACAATTGTGAGCAGAGGAATTGCATCCATCATCCATGTGGAATCTAAGCCCCGTTTTGATCTAAAGTTTGAGAGGGCATTACCATCCTAGGGTCCACAGAATGAAGGAATAAAATATGAACTAGAGTGGACTTACTGATATTCTACTATAAAACTATCATGACCAGTAAAAGAAGAAATTTTAGCATTGAGGTGGAGAAAGTGGCCACAGTATTTGCTGAGCGCAGTGAGAAGGAAGGAGAGATGTGATGTGAGGGCATTTTGGGGATTTTGAGTTGTTCTAAATGATATTTCAGGGTCAGATGCTGGACTTTATATATCCTGCCATAACCCACTGAATGTATTGGGGGAGAGTGTGAACTACAGGGTAAACTATTATCTGTGTAGTGCAGCAGTGCCCCCAAATGTGTTCACCAAGTGCAATGAGTGTGCCACAATGATGGGGAGGTTGTTGGTGTGGGAGGAGTGGGGTGTGTGTATAGGAGGTATATGGTAACCTCTTATACTTTTTAATGTAACTTTTTTGTGTAATGTATATATCTTCAAAAATGCAATTTACAAAAACAATGAGGTGGGGGTGTGGGGAGTGGGTCATATGGGAACCTCTTTTATTTTTTGTTTTTTTAATGTTTTTTAATGTAACATTCATTATGATCTATTAAATTTAATAAAATAATAACATAGAAAAAAGCATATGTATATAAATATATTGCTGGACCTACAACATATAGAAATATATTTGCCAATGCAAACACAAAAGTGGTGAGTGGGAACCAATATGAATTGGAGTAAGGAAATGACACCAGACAGTAACTAGAATTCACAGAAACAAATAAAGAGAACAAGAAATGGTAATAAGAAATGGTATTATAAGAAGCTCTATAAATTTATATTCCCTTTTCTTCTATTCTCAACTAATTAAAAGACTTAAAGTTATATTAAGAATTGTTACAGTGTAGTATTGTGTTTGTAACATATATAGATGTAATATGTAATAACAATAATAAAAGAATAGGAGGAGAGGGAGAATAGAACTATATAGGAGCAATGTCTTATATTTCATGAGATAACTAATATAAATATGAAGATTAGGATAAGATAGGATGTATATGGCAAACTCTAAGTCAACCATTAAGTAAATAGCTTAATAAAGTAGCGATGAAACTCTAAATTAATTTAAAAAACTACACAAGGGGAAAAAAAGCAGTTAAGGAAAAATAGAGGGATAAAGACATGGACAATATAGAAAACATAATTGAAGTCAGAGTAAATCCTAACATATAAGAATTACATTTAATGTAAATGGATTAAGCTTGACAAATCAAAGGCAGAGATTGACAGGATGTATATAAAATAAAACATGACCCATGCTGTCTATGGGGCACATACACTCTTAATTCATAACGCAAAGGTTTGAAACTAAAAGGATGGAAAAGATATACCATGCAACAGTAACTGAATGAGAGCTGGAGTGGCCATACTGATATCAGAAAAATAGGCTTTAAGGCAAAAATTGTTGGTGGACACTAAAAGATTTTGATAATTATACAAGACACAATCCACCAGAAAGTTATAACGATTAAAATATAGAGAACTATTAAAATAGTGTTATCTTCCAATATACCAGGAAAATAGTAGAGACAGTCCAGGGTGTAATTGCTCCACAGAATCTTTGAACAATGTAAATATTGGCAGAACCATCTGCCTCAGAACTCTATACAACAATTAAAGAGTTGCAGTAACTGAGTGAGTAACTAGTCAAGAAAATGCTACTTATAAACAGGAAGAGGAGCTCATGGGGCCCTGGTTGGCCTTTCCTCAACATCTTTCTTAGTCTTCTGTGGTTCCAGGCTGTGCTCCCATTGTGGGCCCCTGGCCCTGTTCCCAGAGAGAGCAGAGTAACCACATTTACATTCTAGAATGCCCGTATGTCAGTGCTAATCTATTGGGTCGCAGCCTGAGAGAAAGAACCCCTCTCTGACTTGCCATTCCATAATTTTCCCTGCAAGCAGATTCAACTTGCAGAGCTAAAGCAAAGTAAAAAAAAAAAAAAAAAACAAAAAAAAACAATTAAGTCAAAGTGACCTGGGGCAAAGAATTCCTGCATTACCTTATACAATAGGGTACCCAGGAGGGGGGAAGGGCTATGACATAGGGAATAGAAGGGTGCGTTAGCCAAAGGGGTGCTCATGCAAAATACCAAAAATCTGTTAGCTTTTATAAAGGGTATTTATTTGGGGTAGAAGCTTACAGTTACTAGACCATAAAGCATAAGTTACTTCCCTCACCAAAGTCTGATACCCTGTGTTAGAGCAAGATGGCTGCCAACATTCAGCCTTCCTCTTCCTCTTAAGGCTCTATTGTCCCAGCTTCTTCCAATATCAGCTGTAGGCTGGGATACATCTCATCTCTCTTCCAGGGCTCATTTCTCTCTGGGCTCAGCTGCTCTGTTCTCTCTACAAGGTCAGCTGTAGACCATCAGGCTCTCTAGGCATTGTCTTTCTCATCAGGGCTCAATTCTCTCTGGACTAAGCTGCTCTGCTCTCTCCTGTGTATGTAACTTCCTGGGCCCCAGCTCAAAACTCCAACCTTTTTCCTCTGTGGTGCAGTTTCTCTTGGTCCTCCTGACATGGCCCAACCAAAGCCCTAATCATATTTAATCACACCAAGAGGAACAAAATCTATTTTTGGAATTCATAAACAATATCAAACTGCCACAACAAGGTATTCAAATTCCTGTAAATGAAAGAATTCCTAAAGACAGGAGCAAGCAGAAGCCCAGGACAAGGCACAGACTGAAAAAGATAGAGAGGACTCTGCACTTCTCATTCACCTGGGGCTGATCTTCTTGAGAAGAGTGCTAAACTCTGAAAGAGGGCACCAGGTAATTCAGAGTCAATTTGAAAAGACTATGAAAGGTGTTTTTTATTTTTTTGGTTTTGCCTTGATATGTTTGTTTTAGTTAGCTCTTGATACTCAAGGATATCTCTACAATATCATAATCTGGATACAAACTTAAGAAAGAGACAGCTGAGGAACTAAATCCCAGAATTAACTTATTAAAATATTAAAATGTATAGTAACAAAGGTTACAAGACAAAGAAACAGGAAATGACCCATCCAAAGGAGCAATATAAAAATGAAGACACCATCAATGAAGATGATCAGACTTTGGACCTGGACACATATTTTTTCTTTGAAAAAACTAAAAAGTACTAAAGGATATCAGAAAACAATGAATTAACTATATAAGCATCTCAACAAAGAAATAGAAATTTTTAAAACAAACCAAACATAAATGTTGTAGTTGAAGACCACAATAATGAAACATTCCCTAGAGGGATTCAACAGAAGATAGACTCAATGAACTCAAAGACAAGAAAACTGAAATGATTCAGAAAAAAGAATGAAACAAAGTCAACAGTGCTAAATGGATATGATTGAGCTAGCTGATATATGTATTACGGGAGTTCCAAGAGAAGAAAGGGGGGAAAGGGACAGAGGGAATATTCCAAGAAATAGTGGCAGAAAACAACCTAAATTTAATGAAAGATATTCAAGATGTCCAACAAACTCCAAACAGGATGTATGCAATGATATCCATACCCAGGCACATAGTAGTATAATTGCCTAATGCCAAGGACTAGGAGAGAGTCTTGTGAAAGTTTCAAGAAAAAGTCAACAAGTTATGTACAAGGAAGTTTTAATAAGATTATGTACTGATTCCTCAATCAGAAATGATGGAGGCAAGAAGGCAGTGGAACAAAATATTTGAATGGCTGAAAGAAACCAATGCTACAGTAATCAGAAAGCACAGTACTGCAGTACTGGCATAAGGAAAGACATAGACCAATGGAATCAAACTGAGAGTTCAGAAATAAACCTTGACATCTATGGCCAACAGATCTTGACAAGGGTGTCAAGTCCATGCAACTGGGAAAGAAGAGTCTTTTGAGCAAATGATGCTGGGAAAACTGGATCCATATGCAAAAGAACAAATGTTGGACTCTACCTTACACTACATTAAAAAATTAATTCATAGTGGATCAAAGACTTAAATATACAAACCAAAACTATAAAACTCCTAAAAGAAAACATAGGGAAGCATCTTCAGGACCTAGTGTTAGGCCAATATTTCTTAGATTTTATATCCAAAGCATGAGCAATAGAAGAACAAATAGTTAAATGGGACTTTGTTAACATTAAAAACTTATGTCCGTCAAAGGACTTCATTATAAAAATAAAAAGAGAGCTTCTGAAATTGAATAAAATATTTAGAAACTACATATTCAATAAGGGTTTAATACTCAGAATATATAAAAATATCCTATAATACATCCACAAAGTGACAAATACCCCAATTATAATATGAGCAAAAGATCTACTACAAGGTGGTAAGTGTAGGGTCATACATGGGGAAAATATAACTAGTAAAACTTAAGGGCTACTTTAAACAATGATATTATAATAGTTTTGTAGCAAAAACATAGAGGGTATGTTATCAATCCTAAAAGTAAAAAGAAAAAAAAAAAAGAATATGGGGCTTAGTTTTATGAGATATGAATATAGTTAAGCATTTTTTCTTTTTCTTTTTCTTCATTAACAAGGAGACATTGATCATGTCATTTAACTAATCTGTGAACATCTGTGTATCTTTCTGAACACCAGAGGAATGATTGAGTTTGTTCTTAGGATTAAATGAGATAAAATTGCCTGGACAGAAATTTTTTTGAGTAATACTTCCATTACTTGTTAAGCTTCCTTTTGTCTATCATTTTATTTTTTGAATTTGAAATAAAGTTTGAAAAAACAATGAAAATGGCTCTCACAGTGCCTAAACCTGACTCCCTGTCACAGATTGCAAACTGGCAGCCTCATAGGCCAAAAAATGATTTTAAAAACATATATTTATCCTATGGAATTTAATCAATTAATACCCAATATTCAAACCTGGGAAATTTCACAAAAACAATGGGCAAAATACTGGAATATACATTTCTTCAAAGAAGTTAAACAAATGGCCAAAAAGCAAATGAAAAGGTGCACAACATCATTTTCCGTTAGAGAAATGCAAATTATAATGAAAATGAGAAGCCACTTTACACCCCCTGGAATGCCTATTATTCAAAATAGAAAAAAAATGACAAGTATTGGTGAAGATGTAGAGAAATAGTTACACTCATTCATTGCTGGTGGAAATGTAAAATGGTGCAGGCACTGTGCAAGACAGTTTGGCAGCATCTCTGAAATCTAGGTATAGGATGACCATATGACCCAGCAATCCCAAAAGGAAAAATAGTGTATGATATTAAATAATTAGAATAAGCAACTTCATAGAGGCAGAAAGTAGAAGGTTACTTGAGGCTGGACAAGCTCCAGAAAAGTTTAAATTATATGAAGCATTTTATTCAAACACAACTGAAAGCAAGTAGAAATCAATAGCAAAAGGAAACTTAAGAAATTCACAAATAGAAATTAAACAACAAATTCCTGAATAACCAATTGACTAAGGAATCACAAGAGAAAATAAAAATTATTTTGAGATGAATGATAATGAAGATACAACATATCCAAAGGTACAGGAGGCAGTGAAAGTAGTTGTAATATCTTAGAACTATGTACCCCAGAAAAACATATTCTTAAACTTAATCCTTTCCTGTGGGTGAGGAACCATTGTAAATAAGATATTTTCAAAATGTTACTTAAGTTAAAGTATGACCCAGATGAATCAGGTTGGGCTTTAATCCAGATTACTGGAGTCCTTTATAAACATGAGTGGAAGTCAGACAGAGAATAAAAGCCACCAGTGATCAGCCAGAAGCTGGAAGTCAACAGAACTAAGAAGCCAGGAGAAGCTGTCATGTGCATTGCCATATGGTGGAAAAGCCAAGGATCATGGCTCACTGGCAGCCAGTTCCAGAATTCCACAGTATTCCAAGAGAAAGCAATACCTTGATGATACCTTGATTGTGGATTTCTACTTGCTTCAAAATTGTAAGCCTGAGGACTTCCAAGAAGGTGGCAGCAAAGTAGGTAGGCAGAGCTCAATTCTCCCACAAAAAAAAAATGGACAAAAGACAAAAAGCTACCCAAGAGAGCTGCTTTGGGGATCTGCAGAACAGGAGAGTGCTGCACATCATCCAAGAGGGAGAGACCAAAGGAAAATGGTGAATTACTCACCCCTGTGACTGAGAATGGTACATATACTTCACCTTCAAAGCAAATAGACTTCCTAAAAACCTCTGGCTCCTTGCAACAATCTGAGTGGGACATTCTGTGGGAGGAAGAAGGGCCTGGCAAAGGGTGGAGAGTGATTTATTTTCAGTGAGTTTGGTCAGCTGAATCCCCTTTTTAATCTCAAAAAATACCCCAGTGAGCATTGAAGTGGCCCCAGGGAGAGGGGAGGGCAGATCTGATCAAGCAGGCTGTCACACCCAGTTAGAGCCTGGGAGAGAAAGAAACTAGGTTAGTGATAGGGCAGAGACAGGTACCTAAACATCGTGATTCTGGCAAAATATTAGAAGTCCAACTTGCTTAGGGAACAGTGGTGGGAAGAGCCAGGTAAGTTTTCAGAAGCCTACTTAACCTGTTGAGTGGGGCTAGCTCATTGTAGGAACTCTTGCCTTGCATATACAAGGTCCCTGGTTTAATTTCTGGTAACTCCTAAGAGAAGGGATCCAGGGAGCCATTAACCAGGTTATCAGGCACGCAGCTGATACCTTATGACAAAGATTGTGTAGACTGCAATTTTTTAAAGGTATTTTAGATCTGTTATTTTTAATTTTTACTCTTTTAAAAAATTCTTTCTTTGCTACAACCAGGTACCTCACTTGTGGAGAACAGGCAGCAGGATGATTGATGAGCACCAGAACCTAGGCGCCTAAGAGGGAAATCTATTTTTCCTGGGTTGCTTTATTGTTTTGTTTTTTGTTTTCTGTTTGTTGTCTTTTCCCTTTCTTTGTTTCATTTTTTACTTTAACTTTCCTTTAAGTATAATTTTTTATACTTACTTAATTTCTTTTCTTGCCTTCATTTTTCCATCTTCTGTTTTCTGTTGCTTTTCTTTCATTCCACCTCTTCATTTTTGGTCTTCATTTTTTTCATTTTGTCCTTTCTTCTCATCTTTCCATCCTATTAGTTTATTCTACTTTTAAAATTTTTCCTTGGTTCATTCATTTAATGCCACCTTTTTAATTCTTATTCCTTTGTATTTTTAGTTTTTTTTACTCATATGACATTTATGTTCCTGGTTCTTGTATGATTCCTCTTCTACCTTTATTATTATTATTATTATTATTTTCATTATTCCTTTTCTCTTCTTCTCTGTTTCCTTTTCTTTGGTCCTAATATTTATTTCAAGGGAACACAGACAAATATGGATATAGAATAAGAGGAACCAATGTAAAAAGTGAGCCATCCTCCCACACAAATAAAACCCTAGAGTATAAAGAAAAGCTAAAAAACTTAATAAGCTTATAAAGATAAACAGATGCCTAGACACCAACAAAAAATATTAAGGCATACTAAGAGACACAGAGAGCAGAAAATGGAGGTGGGGGGCAGGGGGAGAGAAGTAAATAAATTAATTTTTAAAAAAATTCAGCAGGGACTCGGGGCTTTGATCACAACATGAAATTTGCAAACATGTGCACTACAGGCATTCCAGAAGGAGAAGAGAAGGGAAGGGAGGCAGAAGGATAATGGAGAAAATAATGGCTGAAAATTTCCCAACTCATTTGAAGTACATGGATGTACATGTCCAGGAAGTGCAGAGCACTCCAAACAGTATAAATCCTAATAGGCTTACACAAAGGTACATGCTTACCAAATTGCCCAATGCTCAGGACAACGAGAAAATACTGAAAGTAGCAAGAGAAAAGAGATCCATCACATACAAGGGACGCTCAGTAAGATTAGGTGCTGCTTTCTCAGCTGAAACCATGGAGGCAAGAAGGCAGTGGTATGACATTGTTAAGATGCTAAAAGAAATGCAGCTTTTAGCCAAGAATTCTGTATCCAGAAAAGCTGGCATTCAAGTATGAGGAGAGGTCAAAATATTCACAGATAAAAAGAAATTAAGAGAGTTTGTCAATAAGAAACCTGCCCTTCAAGAAATACTAAAGGGAGTTCTGCAGGTTGAAAGAAAAAAGCACTAGAGAGGTTTGGACAAGAGTGTAGAAAGGAAGATTATTGGTAAGAATAACTAAAAAAATTTTAAAAAGAAGTAAAAACAACATATCCAATATATAAACCTAAAGGAAATATGGCTAATATAAGTAATGCCTTAATGGTAATAACATTGAATGTTAATGGATTGAGCTCTCCAATCAAAAGACACAGACTGGCAGCATGGATAAGGAAATATGACTTGTCTACATGCTATCTATAAGAAAATCACCTTAGGCCCAGGGACACAAGGAGATTGCATGAGATGGTTGAAAAACAATTTTACATGCAAACAATAACCAAAAAAGGATGGGAGTAGTTACACTAATAGCAGATAAAGTAGATTTTAAATGTAAAACTACTGTAAGAGACAAAGATGGACACTATATATTAATAAAAGGAGCAATCTATCAAGAAGAAAGAGCAGTCATAAACACTTATGCACCTAACCAGAATACCTCAAAATACTTGAGACAAATATTGGCAAAACTAAGTGGAGAAATAGATTCCTTTACAATTATAGTGGGTGATATTAATACACCATTATCACCATTGCACATAAGATCTCAATAGAGGGTCTTTAAAGAAACTGAGGCTTTGAATACACTAGAGGATCTAGACTTAATAGACATATATAGAACACTATACTCCAATACAGTGGTATATAATTCTACTCGAGCAAGAATGGTTCATTCTCCAGTACAGACCACATCCTAGGCCACAAAACCATTCTCAATGAATTCAGAAAGACTGAAATTATGCAAAATAATTTATCTAACCACAATGGAATTAAGCCAGAAATCAGTAAGGGGCAGAGCACTAGATTTGGCACAAATATATGGAAGTTAAACAACACACTTTAAGACAATTGGTGGGTTAAGGAGGAAATTGGACAAGAAATCAATAACTATCTTGAAACAAATGAAAATGACAAAACAATGTATCAAAACCTATGGGATGCAGCAAAAGCAGTGCTGAGGGGGAAATTTATAGCCATAAATACCTATGTTAAAAAAGAAGAAAGAGCTAAAATCAAAGACCTAACTGCATACCTGGAGGAATAAGAAAAAGAACAACAAACTAATTTCAAAGCAAGTAGAAAGAAGGAAGTAAACAAAGATTAGAGCACAGCTAGATGAAATTGAAAATAAGAAAACATTGGAAAAAATTATCAAAACCAAAAGCTATTTCTTTGAGAAGATTAATAAAATTGACAAACCTTTAGGTAGACTAATGAACAAAAATAGAGACAAGATGAAAATACATAAAATAAGAAAGAAGGAAAGGAATATCACCACTGAGCCCACAGAAATAAAGAGTATCATAGGAGGATACTTTGAAAAATTGTATGCCAACAAGATGGATAACTTAGATGAAATGGACAAATTCCTAGAAACAAACACAGCCTACATTGATGGAAGAAGAAATTTATGAACTCAACAGACCAATCATAAGTAACAAGTTTGAATTAGTCATCCAAAACCTCCCAACTAGAGAAGTGGATGTGGCTCAAGAGATTGAACTCCCACCTAACACATGGGAGGTCCCAGGTTAATTTCCCAGGTGCCTCTTGGAGAAGATGAGCAGGACTGCAAGCTGGCATGATGGGTTGACATGGCAAGATGATGCAACAAGGAGACACAACAATGAGAGAGACAACAAAGCAGGGAGCAGAGGCAGCTCAAGTGCTTGAGTGCCGCTCTCCACATGGGAGGTCCCAGGTTCAGTTCCCAGTGCCTCCAAAAGAGAATACAAGTAGACAGAAGGCACAAGGCAAATGGACATAGAGAGTAGACAGTGAGTGCAAACAATGAAAGAGGGTAGGGGGAGGAGGATAAATAAATAAAATAAATAAATAAAAAACAACTTCCCAACTAACAGGAACCCAGGACCAAATGGCTTAACAAGTGAATTCTACCAATCATCTTGGAAAGAACTAACACCAATCCTGCTTAAAGTCTTCCAAAAAATAGAGGTGGAGGGAATATTGCCTAACTCATTCTATGATGCTAACATCACCCCAGTACCAAAGCCACATAAAGATACCACAGGAAAGGAAAATTACAGAACAATCTTTCTAATGAAACTGAATGCTAAAATCCTCAACAAAATACTTGCTAATCATATTCAACAACACATCAAATGAACTATACACCGTGACCAATTGTGTTTCATCCCTGGTATGCAAGCGTTGTCCAACATAAGAAAATCAATGTATTATACCACATTAACAGATCAAAAGAAAAAAAATCACATGATCATCTCTATTGATGCAGAAAACCATTTGACAAAATGAAGCACAACTTCTTGATAAAAGCACTTTAGAAGATATTAATAGAAGGAAACTGCATCAACATGATAGAGGGTATTAATGAAAAACCCACAGCTAATATCATTTTCAGTAGTGAAATGCTAAAGGCTGTCCCTCTAAGATCAGTAACATGACAAGGATGCCCACTGTCACTGCCCTATTTAACACTGTTTTAGAAGTACTTGTCTGAGCATTTAGGCAAGAAAAAGATATAAAAGGCATACAAATTAGAAAGGAAGAAGTAAAAATTTTCCTATTTGCAGATGACATGATCCTATACATAGAAACCCTGAGAAATGTACAACAAAGCTTCTAGAGATGATAAAAGAGTTCATTAATGTAGCAGGATATAAGATCAACAGGCAAAAATTAGTAGAATTTCTGTAAAACAATAATAAGCAATCTGAAGAGGAAATCAAGAAAAAAATTCCATTTACAATAGCAACTTAGAGAATTAAATACCTGGGAAGAGACTCAAGTAATGATGCAAAGGACTTGTGTGCATAGAACTATACAACATTGTTAAAGGAAATCAAAGAAGACCTAAATAAATGGAAGAATATTCCATGTTCATGGTTTGGAAGACACAACATCATTAAGATGTCTGTCCTGCTGAAACTGACTTACAGATTTTATGCAATCCCAATAAAAATTACAACAGAATCTTTTACTCAATTGGAAAAGCTAATTATGAATTATTAGGAAGGGTAAGGGGTCCCAAATAGACAAAGACATATTGAAAAAGAAAACGAACTAGGAGGAATCATACTAACTGCCTTCAAAACATACTACAGAGCTACAGTGTTCAAAACTGCATGGTATTGGTACAGGAAAGTCATACTGACCAATGGTACAGAATGATGAGTTCTGATAGAGATCCTTGAATATATGGTCAACTGATATTCAATAAGGCCACCAAGCCCTCTCAACTGGGACAGAATGGTCTTTTCAACAAATGGTGCTTGGAAAACTGGCTATCCATATACAAAAGGGTGTGAGGATCACCTTCTAACACCCTATATGAAAATTAACTCAAGGTGAATCAAATACCTAAGTATAAGAGTAAAGACCATAAATTTCTTACATTAGAAAATAATGTAGGGAAGTATCTATGAGATCATGCAATAGGAAATAGTTTCATAATTTTTATACCCAAAGCACAAGCAACAAAAGGAAAAATAGATAAATGGAAAATCCTCAAAGTTAAAAATATTTTGCTTCAGAGAAGTTTGGCAAGAAAGTGAATACAGTCTCCTCAATGGGAGGAAATATTAGGTTACCATCTATCTGATAGGAGCCTAATATCCAGTACATATAAAGAAATCCTACACCTTGAAAATAAAAAGACAAACAACCCATTTAAAAAATGGTCAAGAGAGCGGGGTGCATAAAAATGTTTGGATATTTTCATAATAGTTACAGTTTGGAACAATGGCTGGGGGAGTGCTGAGTTCCTGGCTGGGGGAGCTCAGTGGCATTCCTCAATGGAACAGCAAGAATCTTCTTTGTGCAATGGCTAAGACCAATAAGGAAGGATGATTCAACAATGAGCCCTTGATACTAATGACTACGCTTGTGGGCCTGTGGGCCTGAAATAAGAACAAGGCCTAGAGCTGCAGGGTGCCTAAGAGTTACCTCCTGAGAGCCTCCATGCTGCTCAAATGTGGCCAGTCTTGAAGTCAAACTCAGCATGTAAATTCCCCCCAGTGTGGGACATGACTCATGGGGATAAGCCTCCCTGGCACCGAGGGATTACTTCCAAGTACCAGCTGATGATGTGGCTGGAGAAAAACCTTGACTAAAAGGGTCAACTCAGACCAGCAGAATATCTCAGCCTATATGTAATATCAGGAGTTAAATATGCTTTTCAACCCTGAATAAAGGGGGAGGAATGGGAAGAACAAATGAGATTATATGGCTATGAATCTCCAAAAAAGAGCCAGGAGGTCATCAGAGGGGTCACACTTATTCATACCTCAGCAGAGTCCCAGAGACAGCTAAAGTAGATACAACCCCAGGTATTGGTTCTTATGAGGGCTACAGAGACCCACAGGTTCTATGGTCATGGCAGATGGACTTCAGTGCCATGTCAGTTGGACCTACTTTGGAGTTTGTGGTCCTGAGTATGATGGAGTTGGACTCAGGTGTGATCTTTGTTCACAAACCTCTCCTGTCACTTTTACTGGACCTGTGGTTGGCACTGGGGTTTAGTGTATATTTGGGGGACCTGAATCTCTGGACTGTCCATGTGATAGCCAGGCCCTGGGCCTCAACAGACTTGCAACTCCTATCCTCTGGTTTATTGGACTTACCCCAGCCAGCTAACAGGGAGGTGAAGAAGGTCAACCACCACACCATGGAGCCAAGAATGCCTACAAATGCAAACAGGAGAATTGCATCCATTGTCCAAGTGGAGTCGAGGCACCCTCTCGATAGAGGGGTGGAGTGGACATAGCCATCCCAGGGTCCACAGAATGGAAGAATAGAGTATGAATTAAAGTGGACGTACTGATACTCTATTCTGGAATTAATGTGAGTAGTAGTGGAATGAGGGCAAGCATGCAAAAGTTTGGCTCTCAGAACTGGCCACCTCCAAGGTCTGAGGCACGAAATACGCCTCCTTTGGTTGGCCCCTCGGGACGAGGTATGCACCTACGCTTCCCTGCAGGGAAAACTCACACAAGCCCCCTCACACCACCTCCATCTGGGCCAATCTCAGGGCCTCCTACCTCGTAAAGACACGCCTGCTCTCTTCCACCTATCAGCGAGCTATCCAGCTCAGCCCTCTCAAATTTAAGCTCACCCTAGTAACTACTGACCAGCCTAGTAGATGAGTTCTGCTTCTATGCCCTTATAAGGTAACAACAGCTAATCTAGCCTATCAGAACCCAATCACCCTCCACCAATCCCCTCTCTTCATACTCTATAAAACTGCTTGTACTTCCTTAATAAAGTAGACCTGTGCCATCCGCTTCGTCTCCGCAGTTGTCTTTCGAGTCACTGTGTGTCCTCTCATGCCTGCGCCTCCCCACCCCGAGCCCCCTGTCTAGAGAAGCGGGGGCTCCTCACCTCATTTGGCGCCCAACGTGGGGCTCCCTGTGGGGCCTGGCTTCGACCGCTCGCCATTGTCCAGGAGCAGGTAAGGACCCCTCCGGGTGCACCTCCCCTAGCTAGCATGGGGAGCTCACTCTCCTGGCAGCAAAGCCCGCAGGTTCGGGCCCTTGCCACCCTCTTAGACTGCCACAGATGTAAAGTCTCAGCCCGTCAGCTTCAGACCTTCTGGGACCTCCTTCTTCCCTTTAACCCCTGGCTTACCACCGCCAACCTCTGGGACCCAGACACTTATCGTGTGCTCATAGATCGGGTCACCTCTGCCATGGAGCATGAAAATAAGCGTTTCCCTCCTGGCCTCATTCCTACCCTCATCACCATTTGCTCCTGCCTCCAAGGAGCCGCTCCTCCCGCCACGGCTTACAGCTGCGAGGAGGCCAACCCCACTGACGACAGGGACGACGACTCCGACTCCCTTGTGTCCCAGCTTAACAATCTTTTAGAGCCCGCGCAGCCGCAGGCGCTCTCTCCTAAAGTGCAAAATCTTGAGCCATCGGCACCTCTGCTTAAGCATCAAGATGGCGCATTTCCGCCTTCTTCCCCGTCCGAGCCCAAACATGGCGCACTTCCGCTTTCTTCCCCGCTCGCCACGCCCAAGGACCCAAGCGGCCACACCCCATCTCCTCTCCCGGGGAAGGCGCCACCTCCCTCCACAGCGGCTATGTCACTCTACCCTGAACTAGCACAGGAAGTCCCCAACTTCCCCCACCCTCCCTGTCCGCAGGGCGGGGCCGCTGCAACCACCCCGTTCACCCAGGCGGCTAGCACCTGCCTAGGACTAACCAACCCATACCCGCACACCGGCTCCTCCATGTCTGCCCCTTGGCCGTTCCCCACAAGTCTCGAGTCGCAGCCAAATAATAATTCCCCATCATTTCCCACTGTGCACTTCCAAATGATGTGTCAGGAGCCTTTACCTCCGCCCGCCCCGAGTGGCTCCACTCAGCCTTCAGCCAGCTTCCCCCAGCTCTTCTCCCTCAACATCCAACAGACTCCACAGCGCCCCATCCCTTGGTACCCCCACGAACGGGCAGAGGTCAAACACCTCAGGGAGGCAGTGAAAGAGGACGGTCTCGGCAGCCCATACGCCAGACAGCTCCTCAATGACATCTCTCTTCACTTAAATCTCCCTTACGATTGGCTCTCTGTTGCCCGCGCCATCCTAACTCCCGGTCAATTTGTCAACTGGCGCGCGCATTTCCAGAACCAAGCCGAACTCCAGGCAGCCACCAACCTGCAGAACGGCATCCCCTTCCCAGCCGAGGCCTTCTTAGGCACCGGGCCTTTTGCCAACCCTGGGGTATATGCCCGGGCGCCTGCCGCCTTTTGGGATCAATGCCGTTCGATTGCCTTGCGAGCCTTTCAAAGCTGCTCGGCTATTAAGACTGATGGTCTCGCTAAACTTACCCAAAGGAAGGACGAGGACTTCTCAGCCTTCATTTCGCGAGTCCAAGAGGCCTGTGAACGAAAAGTAGAAAATGATCAGGCCCGCCGAGCCCTCGCTAGGGAACTTATCCTAGAAGGGGCAAACTCGGCCTGCAAGCAGGTCATCTTGCCTGTGCATGATAAAGACATAATGAATGGATATTGGCATGCAAAGACTTGGATCAAACCACCCAAGTCCTAGCCACCACCCTAGCCACCTCCATAAACCATTCCACCCAGAACCTCGCCGACACCTTGGCCTCATCCCTGGCCGAGGCCCTCTCCCTTACCGGAGGCTGCTTTAAATGCGGGGAAACGGGCCATTTCGCCCGCGACTGCCCCCAAGGACCCCGCCCTTCTAACCATCGGCCTCCAGGGCCTCCCACTCCTTGCCCAAGGTGCGGGCGTGGCTTTCACTGGGCCAGAGACTGCCCGTCATGCACAAATAAGAGCGGCAAGCCTTTAAACTTCCAAGGAGGTGGCCCCAGCCCCACAACCAAGGGGTTCCCCACCCCCGGCTCCACAACCAAGGGGTCCCCCCCCACGCAAACCACCAAAGCCATAATGTGGTCCATCCCCATCCACCAAAATAAACCTCTTCTAGCCATAAAAGTTGGAGGAAAAGGTGGAGGGCAATGGTTTCATGGCACCCTTGACTCCGGAGCTGAAGTCTCCTGTTTCCCCATTTGTTATGAACACCTATGGGAAACCATACCGGGTCCTCCCATACAAGGTGCCACTGGGGAAGCGCCCTCCCGAAAGACTAGGAAATTAATTCCATGGGAGGACGAAGATGGACACAAAGGGCTATTTCAGCCTCTCATTGTGCCAGAACTCCCTACTATTCTATGGGGCCGTGATATCCTTGAACAAAGTGGTGCTATCATCTCCACCGAGCACCCTGGGTCTACGGAGCACCCCCAATTCTAAACGCCATTGCTCGTAATTTACCGCCTCAACCCGTTCCTCTTCAATGGGACACAGAGGAACCTATCTGGGTTGAGCAATGACCTCTCCCGTCTCATAAATTGGAAGCTTTAAAATTATTAGTACAAGAGCAGCTACACCTGAAACACATAGAACCCTCTGTTAGCCCATGGAATTCCCCAGTCTTTGTCATACACAAAAAAGACAAACAGGCATACCGATTCCTCCATGACCTATGCGAGATAAATAAGCATATAAAACCAATGGGTTCCCTGCAACTGGGGCTACCTCACCCGTCAGCTATTCCCAAAAAATACCACATACTTATTATTGACATCAAAGACTGTTTCTTCTCCATACCACTGCATCCTAATGACCGTGAAAAGTTCGCCTTCACGGTTCCACTGCCCAATCATCAAGGGGCTAATGCTAGATATCAATGGACCGTGTTACTGCAAGGTATGAGAAACAGTCCTGCAATGTGCCAAAATTATGTCAATCAGGCCATTGAACCTCTTAGATCCTCATATTACATCATCCACTATATGGATGACATCCTCATCGCTCACAGTGAAGAAGAAATGCTAATCGAAGGGCTAAACCAATTAAAATTAAACCTCCAACAAATAAACTTAACCATCAAAGAAGAAAAGGTACAAAAGATAACCCCATTCACATTTCTTGGATACCGAATAACCTCCCATATAAACCCCATATCACCCCAACTCAAGACTCCGGAAGCGCTCACTCTTACCGAGCTGCAACAGCTTTGCAGACATATTGATTGGATTAGAACCTCCATCCCTATCACTACACAAGACCTTGACCCCCTTTTCCAGCTGCTTAAAACACCTGGACACCCTTCCGATATAATTCATAAAAAGATTAAAATCACCCCGGCTGCCAAACAAGCCATAGAAAGGGTGTCCCAGGCTTTGTCGAAAGCAGTTATCAATAGATATAACCCTGAGGAACCAATCTTAGCTCTAGTCCTCAAAACCCTAGGCACCCCAACGGGAGTTTTATGGCAAAATGGGCCTCTTCTTTGGGTGCATTTGTCTAAATCTCGCATTCCAAAGCTCCTGCCACTAATACAGGCCTTTATATCCTTGGCATCAGACCTTGTCACTTTGTGTAGGCAAAGGTACAATGTAGAACCTGCACGAATTATATGGCCATTAAATAAAGAAAAAACTACCACCCTCTTGCAGGAGAACTATAGCATGTAAGTGCTCAAGGAACAGTATACTGGGGACTTTGACACACATTACCCTTCAAGCAAGTTGTTGCAAGGCCTTACAGGCATAAAGTTAATGGAACAAAACCATGTGTTCCCTTCTGGAGCGCCTATTCCTCAAGCCACAGTAGTATTCACTGATGCATCCAAACGTGGATTTGGCTTTGTAGCATATACAACCAACAAATGCACACCCTCATATCAGGCCTATAAGTTAACTAATTCAGTCCAGAGGGGCGAGCTACATGCAATCATAGCAACCCTTCAAACATTTAGTCAGGAACCACTTAACATATTTTCAGACAGCCAGTATGCCTGCCAGGTTTGTAAAACCATAGCGTACTGCACCTTCTTCCCCACAGACTCACCTCTAGATGCAGCCCTGGTTGACCTAAAAAAGGCCCTGGAGCATAGACATCACCCCTGGTATATTAGCCATGTTAGAAGTCATACCTCACTTCCAGGAGCTATAGCAGAAGGAAACCATTTGGTTGACTCTTTAGTCTCGGCACTCCTAATGCAACAATTGACCGTTGATCCCATCAGTCAGGCAAAAAATCTGCATGCGCGCTTTCATTTTTCAGCTGCATCCTTAAAGCACTTACTCCCTGACGTACCTTTAGACACATGCAAACACCTAGTGTGCCTTTGCAAAACCTGCGCACCATTCTTACCATTGGGACCCCTACAACCTCAAGGGGTTAACCCCCGAGGCCTGAAGCCCAACGCACGCTGGCAAATGGATGTCACCCACATCCCAACATTTGCTAGGCTAAAATATGTACATGTCATCATAGATACTTATTCTCATTTAACTTATGTGGCAGCCTTGGCCAGTGAAAAAGCTAGGCACTGCATAAAGGCACTGCAACAAGCCATCCTGTTCATGGGAGTGCCTTGGGACCTAAAAACAGACAATGGCCCTGCCTATACTAGCAGAGAGTTCCAAAATTTTATCAGAACGTACAATATCACACACCATTTTGGCATCCCATACAATCCACAAGGTCAAGCCATAGTAGAAAATACGCACCATCGCTTAAAGGTTCTCATTGAAAAAGAGAGGGGTATACAGCCCCAAGCTACACCAGATGAACTATTAACTTCATGCCTAATACATTTAAATCTGATGACATTTGACAAGAATGGCCTCTCGCCAATGCATAAGCATTGGGGGCCCTCTATAATATCTACTCCTCTTCCCCTCGTATATTGGAAGAACCCAGAATCCAACAACTGGCAGGGACCCAGCCCCCTTCTAACCCAAGGACGAGGGTTTGCTTGTATTTTTCCAGATAACGTCCCACAGCCCATCTGGATCCCTGGAAGGAATGTCCACCCAGCAACCAGAGAGACCAAACCGACCCAGTCAGGGTCCATGGAAGCCGTCCCAGAGGGACTGCCGGCAGATGCGAGCTCTCCAACACCAGATACAACACCTCAACATGTCGGATGAAGCTCCAGACATCACCGCCCTGATCCGCCTGTATAGGAGAGCCAGAGCCACCGGCCCAACGAAGCCCCCTAACCTCGTTGCCCTGCTGCTTGCTATGCTCTCGCTCGCCTCTACAGGCCAGGCCATGGAGGTCTGGGCGACAGTCCGTCATCCTCCTGGACTCCTTTTCCTTTCCCCGCAGAGCCTTGTTTTCCCCCAACTCATCCTAAGCAACTGCTCTCTACAGCTACCATGCAACCCCACCTTCGTACCCACATCGATAACTCTCACTGTTTCTCTTACTCCCCCCCCAGACGCTCTCTTACTTATAGCCTTTGGCAGTGTTGCCAATCCTATAACCAATCCTTTTGGAATTATACCCTCTCTCTGCAGCATGACATAGAAACCTTTAATGACCTCATTGTCCCCGAATTTACTATTAGCCTCCTCAGTCAGCTACTCAATAAGTTCACCCAATTTTTCAACCCTGCCAATCTCATTTTCTATGGTATCCTTTTCCTAATAGCTGTTATTCTTCTCATAGTGTTCAGACGTGTCTTTACCTCCCTAACCACGTTAAAGCAGAACCAGCGAATTCTGGTTATCTCCACCCTAGCCTTAAAAGAAAACAAAGGGGGAATTGAGGGCAAGCATGCAAAAGTTTGGCTCTCAGAACTGGCCGCCTCCGAGGTCTGAGGCACGAAATACGCCTCCCTTGGTTGGCCCCTCAGGATGAGGTATGCACCTACACCTCCCCGCAGGGGAAACTCACACAAGCCCCCTCACACCACCTCCGTCTGGGCCAATCTCAGGGCCTCCTACCTCGTAAAGACACGCCTGCTCTCTTCCACCTATCAGCGAGCTATCCAGCTCAGCCCTCTCAAATTTAAGCTCTCCCTAGTAACTACTGACCAGCCTAGTAGACGGGTTCTGCTTCTATGCCCTTATAAGGTAACGACAGCTAATCTAGCCTATCAGAACCCAATCACCCTCCACCAATCCCCTCTCTTCATACTCTATAAAACTGCTTGTACTTCCTCAATAAAGTAGACCTGCGCCATCCGCCTCATCTCCGCAGTTGTCCTTCGAGTCACTGTGCGTCCTCTCATGCCTGCGCCTCCCCACCCCGAGCCCCCTGTCTAGAGAAGCAGGGGCTCCTCACCTCAGTGGAAGTATATGTAACACTGAGATGGAGAAAGTGGACATGGTAGCTGCTGAGGGTGGGAATGGGAAGAAGAGATGTGATATGGGGGCATTTTCAGGACTTGGAGGTGTCCTGGATGGTACTGCAGGGCAGTTACTGGACATTGTATGTCTTCCCATGGCCCACTGGGTTGACTGGGGGAGAATGTAAACTGTAATGTGGACCATTGACCATGTGGTGCAGCAGTGCTCAGAGATGTATTCACCAAGTGCCATGAATGTCCCATGATGATAGAAGAGGTTGTGGTTATGGCAGGAGTGGGGTGAGAGGGGTGAAGGATATATGGGGACCTCATATTTTTTTAATGTGACATTAAATATAAATAAATTACTTAAAAAATAAAAAAACAGAAAATTAAAACAATGGGCAAGAGATTTGAATAGACACATCTCCAAGGAAGAATTACAAAAGACTAAAAGGCACATGAAAAGATGCTCAACATCACTAGCTATTAGGGAAATGCAAATAAAAATTACAATGAAATATCATCTTACACCTATTAGACTGGTGGCTATTTAAAAAAAGAGGACTGTTAAGTGTTGGAGAGAATATGGGGATGTAGAATGGTGCAACCTTTGGGGAGGATGGTATGATGTTTCCTCAGGAAGCCTAACTATAGAACTGCCATATAATCCAGCAATCCCACTGCTGGGAACTGAAAGGAGGGACAGATATATACACACCCATGTTCATAGTGGCATTATTTACTATTGCCAAAAGTTGGAAGCAATCCAAATGTCCATCGTCCATCAACAGATGAATGGATAAGCAAACAATGGAATATTACTCAGCAGTAAGAAGGAATGCAGTATTAACACAGGAGATAATATGGATGAATTTTGAAGACCTTATGTTCAGCGAAGTAAGCCAGACACTGAAGGAAAAATATTACATGACCTCACTGATGTGACTTAAGCAAATTGAGCAGACTCACAGGGCTAAATTCTGGAAGATAGGTTAACAGGAGATAGAAAGGGAGTAGAGGTTGTTGAGCCAATGCCCATATGGGCCAAATTTTTGATAGGTTGGAAAGGTGTGTTTAGGCTGAGGACAAGCATGAGAGTCGTTCAATGATGTGATTGGGTTCCACGGTGCTGGTCTGTGAGGGGGAGTAGAATGGGGAGTTTGGGTTGGACTATACATGGAACTAGGGAGAAGGTTGGAGAAAGAAGCTGGTGAACACTGGGGTTTCAGATTTGTGGTTAAAACTAAAATGGTGGAAATGCTCATTCAGCAAATATGGCAGGGGAGGGTTACTGGTGTAGGGTGTTTGGTGTGGGGGGATACGTGGAATAGACTGCACCTGGGGCAGGTCTCTGTGGAATATGTAAGAGTTCATCTTGTCATAGTGTGTTATATCAGTAATTGAGGACCCACACAATAAACTAGAAAATATTCAACTCCTATCCTGGGGAGTTCTGCTATGTTCTCAATGAGGGACAAGAATCTCTTGAGAACATCAGAAGTACCTAATAAAAGAAAACAGACTAATATGTCAAGCCCTCAATATTATTGCAAGTATCTATGAATCTTATTTTTCAAAAATTGAAACTTAGTGGTTACCATAGGTTCCTGAGAAAAGGGGGAAGGAAAAATAGAATACATGGGACTTAGGGCATTTCTAGGGTTTGAAATGTATTTGTTTGTGGTAGACTCTCTGTAGTCTGGAAGGGCTGGGAGAAAAGAGGAGGGACATAAAGGGACCCCAATTAGCAATCTCCCAGGTCCCCTGAAAGCTGGGGTGAGAGGAATAGATCAATATTTACAGTAGTTAGGGTCTGAAATTGTCCTTTTCCATTTTTCCTTCAGTTCAAGTTGTTTTGCTCTATGGTCCCACAGCTGTAAGATTAGCTTCAAGGTGTAGGGAGAAGGTATTAGAGGCACACGAGGAGTAAGGCAGGCAGCTTGGTTAAGAGAAAGAAAATAGTCTTTGTCACTATGTTGAATATAAAATGGATGAGGACTGCTTACCCCTTAAGTGGCCGTGTGTATTAGAGCCTAGGAAAGAACAAAAGAAGATAAAGAAGCAACTATGTGTCATTATCTCCATTTTATAAACAAGGAATGTGAGCTTTAGAGTAGTTAAGTAACTTGCCTGAACTCCTGTAGCTAGAAAATAGCAGTGTGAGTATTCAAATTCAAGTTTTGCCTCCAAAGCTTGTAGGTATATATATTTAAAAAATAATAGTAATGTAGGTTGGCCTCATCCAATCAACTGAATGACTTTAAGAGCATAAATGGGTTTCTCTAAGGTGAAGAAATTATGAATCAAGATTACAGCATCAGTCTGAGATTTTTCCAGCTTGCTGACCTGTCCTTGCCAGTCACCAGCAATCACATAAGCCAATTCTTTGTGTAGGTAGCTAGTAACTAACTAGCTAACGAGTAAATAAGTAAATAAATGAAATTCTCTTTCACTGGGGAACCTTGTCTGATTCAAACCATTTATCTGAAATGTCCAGAATATATACTTTCATAGAGACAGAAAGTAGATTAGTGATTGCTAAGGCAAGAGAAGGTATGCTTGTTTACTATTAATGGGTATAGGGTTTCCTTTTTTTTCTTCTTCTTCTAATATTAGATTATGGTTATGGTTGCACAACTCTGTGAATATACTAAAAACTTTTGAATTGTACAGTTAAAATGACTGAATTGTGTCTTAATAAAGCTTTTATTTTTAAAAAAGGACATAGGCTATCTCACATAATTGCCAAAAGGCAAGAAAAAGGGCCTCATAAAGGAACAGGAACAAAATCACAACCACAGCCAAAAACATACCACAGAAATCATCTTATGATGACACTGGACATTCAAGCTTGCATTGCCACCATTATAATCAGGAGAAAATGGAGCAGGGGCAGCGGACTTGGCCCAGTGGTTAGGGCGTCCGTCTACCGCATGGGAGGTCCGCAGTTCAAACCCCTTGACCCATGTGGAGCTGGCCCATGCACAGTGCTGATGTGCGCAAGGAGTGCCGTGCCACGCAGGGGTGTCCCCCGGGTAGGGGAGACCCACACGCAAGGAGTGCACCCTGAAAGGAGAGCTGCCCAGTGCAAAAGAAAGTGCAGCCTGCCCAGGAATGGTGCCGCACACACGGAGAGCTGACACAACAAGATGATGCAAGGAAAAGAAACACAGATTCCCGTGCCACTGACAACAGAAGCAGACAAAGAAGATGCAGCAAATAGACACAGAGAACAGACAACCAGGGTGGGGGGTGGAGGGGAGAGAAATAAATAAATAAATAAATCTTAAAAAAAAAAAAAGAAAATGGCAGAGGCTGCTACCACCAGTGGTGTAAACAGAAAGAATGATTATTTTGGTCAGGAGCTCCAGACGAACCACACTGGGTCAGTGCATCTGAGTAGTTAATCTTCACTTGCATTCCTGCATACCTGCTACCAGAAAATCTGAGAAAGTGGGAACATGTTTCCAGCTTAATTTTCAGAGACATATTCAGCCTTTCCCCAAGACTTAAAAGACTTAAAAGGTAAGGAATTCCTCAAATATAGAAAAAAAGGTGCTGATATTGGACAGGCTAATCTTGAAAAATTTCTACTCTAGTAGAGATAAGGTTGTAGGTGCTAACATTATCAGCTGGGCCATTGGTGTTTTTATTTTGTTTTGTTTTTTTGGTCCTGCTAGTGTTTCTTTAAAAAATATTTTTAAACAATAAAAGTGTATTATTTTTAATAGCAAAATCATTTTAGTTATTTTTTAAATTGGTAGCTAAAATAATTTTCACTCATTAGTTTACTTTTATTTTTAACTTTTCATTCCTCCAACCAGCTAGTAGAAACATCTACTAGCTGTACTGTAGATATTCTTCCAATAGCTTGTTTACATTTTAATTAAATTGAGACTATCATTCTTGGCACTTGGAAAGTGTTTGTCTTTTCACCTATGGATCTGTGAAAGTCTCACATAATATCATGTCTGTCATTTCTGGTTAAATCATATACTCATAAATCTTCCATGGATAATGTAGTCTATGTCTAATGAAAGTGAATAAGATGCATTCAACTGAGGCATTTTCAAAGTCTTCTTTCATTCAAATTGCTGAGAAAGCCTAAGTTCCCTGCTGTCCAAATGACTTAGTGAAATTAATGATCCAAATTAAAAGTTAAAACCTCTATATTCTTTTCTGGAAATAAAATCAGAGCACCAAAAGCCGGGGGAAAATCATGCCAAGAAGGTCATATCAGCAATGCTTTTCCAAGGAGCCAATAAATCAACATTATTTCAAATTTCCAGGGTTCATTGGAAAGAGCAATTATGTTAGTCAAAATAACTGGTTTGGGACTGGGATCTGAATCATATACCAAGTAGGATGTGAATGTATTTATTAGAAAACCAGGACAATGCTATACATTTTTTTTCAAATGAGATGTGATTTGTGATAAGGTTAAAAGCACAGGGAGTTCAATTTCACATACTTGTGTTTGTATCTGGATGCACACTACGTGTATGACCTTGTTACAGACAGAAACCATTACATGAAAGTAGTGTACATTAAAACAGTGTATCTTCCACTCAAACTAGCAAGACAAATGACTTGCATATATCGATAATTTTATTCCACAGGCACATGAAACGATAAAATCCACACAATTTAATAAACATAATTAACTTTCTTTTTTTTAATTTTTTAAATTTCTCTCCCCCACCCCCCCCAAAGTTGCCTGCTCTCTGTGTCCATTCGCTGTGTGTTCTTCTGTGACCGCTTCTGTCCTAATCAGCAGCACAGGAAATCTGTGTTTCTTTTCGATGCGTCATCTTGTTGTGTCAGCTCTCTGTGTGTGCAGCACCATTCTTGGGCAGGCTGTACTTTCTTTTCCCGCTGGGCAGCTCTCCTTACGGGTGGCACTCCTTGCAGGTGGGCTCCCCTACACGGGGGACACCCCTGCGTGGCACAGCATGGCACTCCTTGCATGCATCTGCACTGCGCATGGGCCAGCTCCACACGGGTCAAGGAGGCCTGGGGTTTGAGCCGTGGACCTCCTATGTGGTAGGCGGACACCCTATCCATTGGTCCAAGTCTGCTTCCCATAATTAACTTACAAGAGGCTTTTTCCTCGGCGTAATTCATTTATTAATTAATTCAACAAATATTTGCTGAGCACCTCACATGTCACAAGTACACTAGGGATGTTTGTATACATGTGGCAGTGGAATGAGGGAAAGAGAGAAGGTTGTGCATAAAAACCCTCATTTCAGGTGACTCATATTATTGCAGGGGGAAGGGTGTTTAGGCAGGTTTAAATGGCGCATACAAAAGTATCTTTCTCACATACACACATACACACACATGAACATGCATGGTTGTGTGCACACACAGAGCCACCAAGGTTTAAGTTTTCCAACATCTTAATTAAGGTTACTGGGAGTTCAGAAGAGAGTCTAATACAGCAGATTAAAACTTCTGGTAGGTATTTATGTCTCATGATCATTAAGCCCTTTTCCAACCTGGAGATTTTAAATAATATGACAGAGTTGAGATTTAACATGTCAGTCATAGTAAATGTGAATAGACTTAAGGTCACAATGACAGCATTAGTAAGTTATATGTGATAGAAATCTTATTAACAACACAGACAAATTTCAATGAAATAAAACTTGAAACTAGTAGCAATATGAAAAAGCAAGACACTTCAACCTGGGAATTTTAAAAGGCATCTGATAAATAACTCATGCAAAACGGGAAATAAAAAATTAAATTCTATAATATCTAAAATTAATAATAAGAAAATACCATATATCAGAATCAATGGGACATATTTAAAGAATGGGCAGAAGAGAATTCAAATGAACATAAACGAATTCAATAAACAAAAGAATGAAAACAAGTGGATTAAATTCCTAACACAAAATGTTAGAATAAAGATAGCATGCAATTCAAAAACACAAAAAACAAGAAATGATCATATAAAGACAAAAATTTTAAGTTATTGTGTAGGAAAAAATAATAGATCTAATATAATAAACTAAAATCCTAGTGTTTTGTTTAATTACTAATGCTAATTTAAAGTGAAAAGAAAGCACAAATAAATATTAAGAAAGGGCAAAGGGACAATAACCATTGAAACAGAAGAAAATTTTTAGTATCATTTAAGATGACTTTGTAGACACCTATGACCACACCATAGAAGGAAATTTTAACTAGGCTAATTTTTATAGAAGAAATGAAGAATGCTATTTTTAGAAATACCTCTTTAATAAGCACAAGGCCCAGGTAGTTTCAAAGGGAATTCTAGTAAAGGACTGGATAGTCTTTATGATACCTGTATTGTTCAGAGTCAAGAAAATGAAGGAAACTTCCAACTTAAAGAAAATTTAATGCCTAAACCTGATAGCAGAAAGAAAGAGAATTATGAAATTATAAAATATAACATAAAACATTTGTGTACACAATCCAATATCACAAGAAGAAAATAATACATTGTAATAAGGTGATATGTATTCAAGAATGAAATATCTGATCAATAATAGGAAATTTACTAATATAATATACCATATTAATGTATCTAAGGAGAAAAATATACATACTTATCTCCATAGATGTTAAAAAAAAACTTTAATAAAACTTAATACCCTTTCGCAAAATGATAAAAATAGTAGGACAGAGTAACTGGTCCCTTTAAAGACATTGGATTTTATTCAGAATGAATTGGGAAGACAATGGAGAATATTTACGCAAGGCAGTAACACAATTTGGTTTAGGTTTCAAAAATATCACTCTGATTCCTGTGACACAAGTACAATACAGAAGGACAGGATAGAAGCATGGAGACCAAGTAACTACCTCAGTAACTTCCTGAAGAGTCTTGACCTGAACCGTGGGGAAATCCACATTCAAGGGAGGGAAATAAGAACAGGTGACCCTTCAGGAAGCAGTTTTAGAAAATGCCCTAATCTATTTTCAGGCTGGGGATTGCAATGAAAACTGAAGGCAAATCCCAGGGAAGTTATTTTAACATTGTGCATGATTTGCACTATTTCATACCCAGTTTCTTTCCCTCCCCGCCCTCTCTTTTTTTTTAAGGGGAGGTACTGGGGACTGAACCCAGGACCTCATACGTAGAAAGCAGGTGCTCAACCATTGAGCTACATCTGTTTGCCTCCTCAGTGTCTTTTGTAAAGATATTCTGTCAGTCCATAATGTAGTTCAGCTCTGTGTGTAAATTGTTACAGCTTTCCTTGTAGAGAACCCTCACAATCATGCTGAATATAAACAACAACAAAATGCTCTTTTCATTTAATTGCTATTGAACTGTTTTTAAAAGTGTTAATGCAGCTGGTCACAACTGCACTTTATTGATTTACATATTTAATTACATATTGCATGAATGAAAGTTATTCTGATGATGATATTCCATTGAGTAAATATTTAGGGATAATTAGAAAGTTAGAGATTTTCTTGGTAGTGACCGGCAAGGAAAGGGGACCATTTTTTCCATCACAAATGTTGTAATTGCCAACGAAGACTATGAAGATTGTGTAGAAGTTTCAGTGACCATACAGACCAGGTGTTGTCTGTGTTTCCATCAGAAACCTTAAGCTTAAAGTCTGATTGGCTGGGTACAGACACTGAATGGGAAACTTAAAAAAATTTGACTCCTACTTGCCTTTAAGTCAGTTTCTATAATCAAGCTGCAGAAAATCTATCTTTATTGAAGATATAATTTTCCCTGTATTATTAAATTTAGGAGTTCTATATTATAGGTAATTACTATGTCATCTGAACTTTTAATTGATTCATATTTTTAAACTCATTTTATGTATGTTTGTGAAAAAATACTACAAACATGTCTTATCCCTGCTTCAAGGGGACATTTTCTCCCTTGGTTGACAATTTATATTCTCTCTTCTCTCAGTAGAGATTGAAAGACCTCTTGTTCTCTTACTAATGTTATACCAGAGAATTTTTTAAAATCCAGAGATTTAATCATGTTGCTTTATCACTTAAACCCCTTCAAAATGCCTCAGCAGAAATGGAATAAAGTTCCAGATTTTTAAGCATTGCTTCCAAAAATCTGAACCTCACAAGGCATTTCCTCTTCTGAAACTTCTCCCTATGATCTTTTCCAGCTTTTTGCTTTAGGGATCAAATTCCCCTTTACCTGGAATATTCATCTATTTCCCAGTTTGGTAATATTCCACTTATCTGTCAAAAGCCAGCTCAAATGTTATTGCCTTTGAACAAAATTCCCTGGCACAGGCATTTCTTCTTTGGTATATTCCTAGCACTTACTTCCACATCTTCATTAAAGGATTTAAATCATTTTGGTATTATTGTTTATAGATTCATCTCTGCCAGATACAGTAAACCCTTAGTGTTAGGGATTGAGTCCTCATTTTTAAATTCATTTATATTTCATTTATTTAAGAACTATTTATTGAATGAATACTGTATAGTAAATCATGAAATGGTAGAGAGTAATGGAGGTGGAAAGAAGCAACTTTAAATAGGGTGAATGGGTAAAGTCCTCCTGAGAAGATGATATTTAAAAAGAAGGAAAAAGAGCCAGCCAGTGAGGATTTGCTAGAGGATAAAGCAAAAGGAGAAAGTCCTATACAAAAATAATGGTGGAGATGAATACATTCTCATCTGTTTTCACAGACCTCATGTTGAGCCTAACAGACAGAAGGAGCTCTCAAGAATAATTTCCTGAATAAATATAGTATTAAAAAGGTGTTTTAATTAATCAACAAGTTGTTTAGATTCAGATAATTTAAGAATTTAGGTGTTACTTAGAATTCATCTCTTCTTTCATCATCACGAAGGGGGAAAACACAGTGTAGCTAGATCCTGAGTTCTATTCTCTAAGAGGAATTTATCCTGTGAAACATTTTCAGGGACATTAAGCAAGAAAATGGACCATATTTTCAATGGAAGTTCTACTGAAGATAAGGAACTGCATCTCATAGCTTCTCATAGCTGTTTCTTATGCTGATCCTCCATTAAAACCAAGAGCATATTATATTATTATGCAGTGATATACTGGGAACCAATTTAATAAAGTCCAAATATATAGCTTTCTGTTTATCTGACTTGATATAAAGACAGCTCTTAGAAAATCTAGATGGGTGGTTTTCAAACCACAAAACCTAATATTAAGAGAAGGTACCCAGGACTCCCAAATGACTGAGGGGCCCAGTTGAATGCTGAGTGGCACAACTCTGGGTCCCACATCCACCTAAACAAGATCAGCTCTCCCTTTATGCATTTACATATTGGCTTTCTACACAAAAATAATTTTTAAATGGGGTTATACTACAAAATAAGTTAGAAAACTATTGGTTCAAAGTTACTGGACATATTTAGTTACTGCTTAACCCACAAAGTCTTTTTAAGCCACTTTAACATCTGCAACATACTTCTGTGTACAATATAAAAGGTCAGTGACAGCACATACTTCACAATCTCATTTTTCTCTGAAACTTGTTCTTTGCCATTTTTTCCCTCAAATTATTCCACCTGTTACTGACTTTCTGAGACAACCTTAATATTTAATTTCTCATTTTTGTCTTGTCTTACCCTTAGGACTTGACATTCTTCACCATTTTCCTGACTATAGCCATAGACCCTGACTCCTCTCCAAAGCATACTGCATCATATCACCTTTCTCAACTACTGTTCTTGTTTCAATTTAGTGGTGCAACCCTCCTTATGAGTCCTAGAGATAGTGCTTCCATTAAACCCCACTCAAACCCAGTGACTTTTGAGATACTCTGCAGCAGATAAGATGTTCTGAAATACCAGTTTTCCATTTCTCCCTTACTATAACCTACTCTCTATTTGATTCCCTCCATCTTCCCTTTTCTCACTTCTTACTAAGAGGCAATGAGAAGCCACTTATCATGGTAGTGGGAAGAAGTCGAACTTAGTGCTAGAAGGTTGGGTTCCCATATGTCTTAGTCTCTCAGCTGCTAAAACTAATAACATAGAATGGGCTGGCTTAATAGCAGGGATTTGTTGGTCCTTGGTTTTAGAAACTAGAAGGCTTGCTGGCATTGGTAGCTTCTGACTGGCCTGTAATCCTTGGATTCCTTAATTTTCCCTAACACATGGCAATGTCTTCTTTCTCCTCTAGGTTCCCACTGACTTCTAGTTTCTGACTCCTCCCCTTGGCTTTCTCCCAGTAAAGATGACTTTTTCCTGCTTATAAAAAACACCAATAATCTGGATTAAGACACAGCCTCATTCAACTGGGCCGCATATTAAATAAAAATAACATCCACAAGAGATCATACTTACAATGGGTTGACAGTCATAGGAGTATGCATTAAGACCAAGAGCAAGTCTAAATTTGTAACACTTAGCTCAAGCCACCACACATCCTACCTGGCTAACTGTAGGATCTTGAACAGTGACCTAATATTTCACACATACTCTGTGATCATCCCTGCTAAAGTACAAATTGCCACATATTTATTATGGTTATGTTTCAGCTATAGACTTAAATTTTAAATTTTAAATGATTTCCCTTTTATAGGTGCATCTTATAAGTGTTTTTAGCCCTTTATCCCACTGAGGGTACAGATTAAATTTCTAAGCCCTTTTGAAGTTTGATGCAAACCCCTAAGTACTTACCCCATTCTTCAATCTCCTCCTTTTCCTTCCTATAGCAGTTTGATGTTATTTATGAATTCCAAAAAGAAATATAGGTTATGTTTGTAAACTGGTCTGTTCCTCTGGTGTGATAACCCTTTGATTATATTTGATTCAGCTTAGACATCTGAACAAATTGTTAAGATTAGGGCTTTGCTGGGCCCTGAGCCTCAGTGGTGTTGCAATATCCCCTCTGCAGTTTGTTGGACTGACCCAGATCAGCTGACAGGGAGGTGAGGATGGACAACCACCACACCAAGAAGAGAGTCTATAGCTGTGGGTAGGAAAGTCACATCTACCAGCCATGTGTGATCGAAGCCCTTTCTCAATTGAGAGGTGGAGTGGGCATCACCATCCCAGGGTCCTCAGGATGGAGGGATAAAATACAGATTAGAGTGGACTTACTAGTATTCTACTATAGAATTATTGTGACTTTAGCAATTGAAGAAATTATATCATTGATGTGAAGACAGTGGCCATGGGAGTTGCTGAAGGCAGGGAGAGGGAAAAGGAGGTGTGATATTGGGACATTTTTGGGACTTGGCACTGTCCTGAATGATATTGCAGGGACAGATGCAGGACATTATATAACTTGCCATTACCCACTAAATGTACTGGGAGAGAGTGAAACTACAGTGTAAACTATAATCCATGCCATGTAGTAGTGCTCCAAAATGTATTCATCAAATGCAATGAATATTCCACACTAATGAAAGAAGTTGTTGATATGGGAAAAGTGGGGTATGTGGGAAGTGGGGCATATGGGAACCTCCTATATTTGTTAATGTGACATTTTGTGTGATCTATGTATCTTTTAAAAATAAATAAGAAATATATTAAAGAAAAAAAAATTAAGGCTTTGATCTAACCACATCATTAGACTGCAACTTGGCATCTAGTCCCAAGCCGCTTGGACTGATAAAACAGATTCTCACATGGAAGTAGACACACAGAAGCAGACTACACAGGAAGAGAAAGTGCTCCATAGACATGGGCCCAGAAAGAGAGATGAACCTCATAGTCTACAATTGACCTTGTGGAAAGCAATCAATTGAACAGAGCCGTTGAGCCTGGAAAGAAATGAGCTCTGAGGAAAGTGACAAGCTTTATGCCAGCCTACAGCTGAGATTGGAAGAAGCTGAGCCCATGGAGCCTTAAGAGGAAGGAGGAAGGCTGATCCCTTGCAGAAATCTCCTGCCATCTTGTGTCAACATGTGGCAACAGACTTTGGGTGAGCTAGTACCTATTATGGTACATTGAGTTGGACTCTTTAGGGCCTGGTAATTGTAAGCTTCCACCCCAAATAAATACCCTTTTTAAAAGCCAGCAGAGTTCTGATATTTTGCATCAGCACCACTTTGGCTGACTAATACACCTCCCCATTGCATGATGTGGAAGGTTCATCAAGCCAAATTTACATGTTTGTATGAACAAGTCAAATGTTTTAACCGCATTAATGAGATAAATTCTGTCAACATGTCGTTAAGCAGTGTACATATAGCACTGCCTAATCAGGCAGCCACTTTAGGGAAAATTATTGGAAAGGTTAATTGTAATCTATATTTAGAGTTAAATCATCCTTATCATTTTCTTTTATCTGGAAGTCTGACTGATTCTGGAAATGACTCGACTCTTTAATTGTAGCCTTGTGTGCTAGTCAATTTTTTGAATATGTATTTACTTGGCTAAGTACTTCAACTATAAGTAAAAGGATTCATTTATAAAGCTACTATTTACAGCAATAATAATGGTGATAATAGTTATAGCAAAAAAAAATGGGCATATTACATGAAATGTAATCATATGCCAATTTTACAAGTAAGGAAATTGAGATTCAAAGAAATTAAGCCACAGCAAAGTTTACAGAGTTGGTTAGTGTTAACAGTATAAGAAAACAAATGAAAACAAGCAGTATATATTGAAATAAAATATATAATCATTATAAAGTAGTGCAGGATATTAGAGAGAGGTTACTACCTGCTATAAAGGCACTGTTTGGAATTTTAAAAGTGGGGGAGTTTGGGATAAATCCATATTTTTGGGGGGGTGGATCTAAAGCATACAAAATTTGGAGGCATTGTTTAAGAAAAGGTACATATAATTATGAACATAGAATTAAGTGTTAAATATTTATTTAGCATAAGAAAACAAATCACAACAAATTAAACACTTAAAAAACACAAGTAACACTAGCAACATAAAAAATATAAAATAACATAATAGCTTAAATATTTAACTTCCTAACACCTCTATAATATTTTTTCATGTGTTCTTTGGCTTTAGCTCATTAATTGCTTCTTATTATAACAATAGCTTTGCAATATCATTTTCTGCAGAGAGAATAGAAAGTAATTTAGCCCTTCTTTTAGCATTGTTTATCAAAATTTGTTTTCGCAATAACAATTTATAAAAGTTTATTTCAGCTTCATGATCATTATTGGTAATAAATAAGTGTTTGGAACTGAAAAATTTGGGGACCTATTTATCAAGTTTCTTTCTTTTTTATGCCACAATATACCAAAACTTTTCAAATTTTCTTACACTGTGACTGACCTTAAATATTCTTTTAATTGTTGATCTTCATGAGCATGCTTGTTTTCAAACTCTTTATGTCATGCTGCTAGGTGAGTTAGCAGAGTGGGTGGTAAGTGGAAGCTATTCCTGCACTGGGATGGCTTGTAAAAATTATGCCCAGATCTACTGTGGACCACATAAACATATCACACTAAACCCCTAAGTAAAGGTATCCCTAATTCACTTTCTACTTTACTCTAAACAAAAAAACAAACAAACTTGTAGCTGCTGTAATGCTACCTTACTCAAGGGAAAGTATTATAGATTAGAAGTCAGAGTAAAAAACGGTAGGAATTTTTATCAATTATGTTAAAACATTTAATTTTTGCAAATTTTATGAATCTATATGACCATATGGGAACATATCTCTAGGATTTCTAAAACCTCAGATGAAGAAAGTGAAGGACACAGTGCTTAAGCTTCTTCAGCTGCACAGTAATCCCAGATCAGGGAGAGAAATGAAGGCTAACGCACATGTGAAATAGTCCTAGACTACTGACCTTTGAACTGTGAGATGAATGAAGAGCTCACTCATGCTCTAGCTGAGTACTTCTCTTTCCTCATTATGATTCTGCCTCATTGTATTAAAAATTTTAAAAAAATTTGAGCTACAGCCAAATGAGAAGAGACCATATACTTTGACATATCTATCTGCCTATTGTCATAGACAGAGATGATAAAAAATGCCAGCTCATGATCTATATCCTATTTTCTTATTATTATCTCTACAGATTATAAAAATCTCTATACCTTCTCCAATTTACTCCTTTCTAAGTTCTCTTACATGTTGATTTAGTTGAATAAAATCAATTACATAATAATGCGTGGTGATTGCTGCTTTTCCAAACTCAATTTTAACCTATTTTAGTCACTTCAGTATACCTTTCCAAATTTTCTGTTACATAAAATGGATTAAATTTTCTCCTTTTACATTCACTTTTCCCAAGGAAAGTAAAGAAGCATGGGAAGATGTTGAAAAAAAAATGGGCTCTGTGTGACAGGCAGAATTCTAAAATTCCTGTCCCTTCATTTACGTGCTTTGCATAATCCCCTCCCCTTGCACGTGGGAAAGACCTCTGAATGATGGAATATCACTCCCCTGACTAGGAAGTATTATACTGCAAAGATGAGGGAATTTTGCAAATGTCATTAAAGTCCATAATCAGTTAATTTTAAGTTAATCACGAAGGGAGATTATCCTAGGTGAACCTGGCTCAATCAGGTAAGCCTTTTATAAGAGGATATAGAGATCAGAGATACAAGTCAGAGAGTCAGACTCTCTCAATTGCTAGCTTTAAAGAAATAATCTGCTATGTTGTGGAGAAGGCCATGAGACGAAGAATGGTGAGCAACCTCTAGAAACTGAAAGTGTCAGTCCTAAAACTACAATGAACTGAATTTTGTCAACTACCAGAGAGCTTGGAAGAGGACACTGCATTTCAGATAAGCTTACATCCCTGGTTTATCCTTGTTTTCAGCCTGGTGAGATCTTTTCTATTCTTTTTAATTAGAGAAATTGTGAAATTTACAGAACAATCATGCATAAAACACAGGATTCCCATATACTACCCTATTATTAAAACATTGTATTGGTGTGGTACATTTGTTACAATTTATGAAAGCACATTTTATAATTGTACTGTTAAATATAGGCCTTGGTTTAATGGAAGGTTCACTGTGTAGTTCAGTTCCATGGATTTTTTTCTTAATTTTTATTCTATTTCTGTATATATAACCTAACATTTCCCCTTTTAGCCACATTCAGATTTATATTTCAGTGCTATTAATTATGTTCACAATGTTGTTCTACCATCACCATCATCAATTTCCCGAATATTTCCATCATTTCAAATAGGAACTCTGTACATTTTAAGCCTCAATTTCCCATTCCCTATCTCTATCCCAATCACTGGTTATCGATATTCTAGATTCTGATTCTATGGCTTTGTTCATTCTAATTATATCGTATCAGTGAGATCGTAAAACATTTGTCCTTTTGTGTTTGGCTTATTTCTCTCAACATGATGTCTTCAAGGTTCATACATGTTGTCACATGTATCAGAATGTCATTTATTTTTATGTCTGAATAATATTCCCTTGTATGTATATACCACATTTTGTTTATCCATTTATCGGTAGATGGACACCTTTGGCATCTTTTGGCCATTGTGAATAATATTTCTACCAATAATAGTGTATAAATATCTGTTTGAGTCACTGTTTTCAATTCTTTTGGGTAAGTACCTAATAATGAGATTGTCAGGTCATATGGCAGCTTTCCGAAGAACCACTGAAGTGTCTTCCACAGCTTTGGATCATTTTATATTGCCACCAGCAATGAATGAGTATTCCTGTTTTTCCACATCCTCTCCAACACTTGTAATTTTCCATTTCATTTTTATTTCATATAGCCATTCTAAGGGGTGTGAAATGGTATCTAATTGTGGCTGTGATTTTGATTTCCTTGATGGCTAATGACACTGAGCACCTTTTAATGTGCTTTCTGGCCATTTGTATATCTTCTTTGGTGAGAAGTCTGTTCAAGTCTTTTGCCCATTTTTTGATTGGGTTGTTTGTATTTTTGTTTAGTTGAAAGATTTCATTATATATTCTGAATATTAAGCACTTATTGGATATATGGTTTCCAAATATTTTCTCCCTAAGCATAGGTTATCTTTTTGCCTTCATGATATATCCTATCAGACTTGCCTGCCCATCAAAACAAAAGTGGTAAAACATATTTGAAGCAACAATACTTTAAAGTATTGGAAAATAGCACAGAGATCCTTAAAAGAAAATATATAAAGTTAGGTTACTTGCCAAATTACAGTACAGAGAAGTAGAGTCCAAAATAGGGTATGTTGTTCTGACAGATTAAGGAAAAAGCTATTAATCTGTTTAGGCTTGGTCAGGCAGCTAGAATTTGTGAGATTAGTTACCAGAGAATAATGCTATGAATTAAAGGAGGCCCAGAAATGTGCTTAGTAGTGCTCTTGAAGCTTTGTCAAATATTAAGTTGTGCATTCATAGAGTTAAACTCTGTATAGCATAGCAGAGTACAGAGTACAGCTACTGAGAGGCTGTGAGCTAAACAGAGATCCCGGAAATAGTCTGGTGCTAGAATTGGCCAGAGTGGAGAATGGAGAGAGTGAGGAGACCTCACTGAACGCTTTAGGCATTTCAGTTAATACTTTAGAAATGCCATGCATTAGGAGTAATATGTTAGATTAAGCACTATTCTAGGCCCACACTAACAAAGTCTAAAATCAGGCCTCATCAGTATCAAGCAAACCATCCCATAAATTTTCAGATTGCCAGAGCAAAACTCAACATTCTTTAAAGGAAGAAAATTGAACACCCACTTTCAACAATGTAGTACTCATTATTATCCAGTATAAAATATAAAGATTACCAGATATGCTAGGAAACAGGAAAATGTTACCCCTAACCAGAAGAATAAACAGTCAGTAGAAACAGATGTATGGATAAGTCAGATATTGTAAGTAGTAGACAAGGACCCTAAAGCATCCATTATATACATTCAAGGACAAAGGGACATATACTCATAATAAGAGAAGAGATGGAGAATCTCCACTGATAAATAAACCTATAAAAACAAATACGGAAATTCAAGAATTGCAAAATACAAAAACATAAAAAATCTAGTAAATTAGCTTTTTAGCAGATTGGGCATTATAAAATAAAAGATTGATGAGCCTAGAAGATACTGTTTTAGTTTGCTAAATCCTGCCAATGCAATACCAGAAATGAGTTAGCTTTTACAGTGGGATTTATTAGGTTTAAAGCTTACAGTTGCAAGGCTGGGGAAAATCAAATAAAGGCCAAGGGAAACTCTTTCCCTGAAGGTTAGCTGCTGGTGATCCTGAACTCCTGCCATGTGGCATAGCACAATGGTGGCTCTGCTGGCCTTGCCTTCTTCTGCAGTCTTACTTTCTCCCCAAGCTCAGCTTTGTCAACCAGGCACATGGTAGGATCCACTCATCTCTTCCCTTTCCTCTGGGCCTCATTGCTTTCATCTTCAGACTACTCTGTCTATGGTTTTTTCTCTCTCCCAGGTTTGTCAACTTCTAGAGACTTCTGTCTGTCTCTGCAGCTTTTTTTCTGGGTCTGCAACTTTTATTCCTCCATTTATAAAGGAGTCCACTAAGAAGATTAAGACTCATTTTGGTTCATGCCCTAATGGAGCAATCTAATCAAATGGCCCTCAACTGATTTGATTTAATTTAATCAAATGTTCACAGTAGGTTCAATTTAAGAACATAATTTTCTGGGTTCCACAGAAGACTAAAACTTAACACACATACCTACAGATTGCCATCCAAATTACATCACAGTGAGGAAAAATAACTGAAAAATATGAACATTTCCATCACCCCCCAATGGGAAAGTTTTGTTAATGGATGGTGGTAGTAGTACAACTTTGTGAACATAATTAACAGCACTGAATTATATATTTGAATGTAGATAAAAAGGAAAATATTAGATTGTCTATATGTTACTAGAATAAAAATTAAGCAAACAAACAAACATAGGACTGTATACCACAAACAGTAAACCCTAATGCAAAACATGGACTGTAGTTAATAGTATGATTATAGTATTGTAACAAAGGTATCCTACTATTGCAAGCTGTTAATAATAGGGGCATGTATGGGAACTTGGCATTTTTATCTATTTTCTGCATGACTTTGGTAAACCTAATATTTCTCTATTAAAAACATTATAAAAAAGAAGAAGGAGGAGGGAAGGAGGAGCAGAAGAAGGTAGAGGAGGAGAAGGAGGAGAATGAGGAAGAGGAGGAGAAGAAGCAGGAGGAGAAGGAGGAGGAGAAGGAGAAGGAGAAGGAAGAGAAGGAGAAAGAGAAGGAGAAGGAGAAGGAGAAGATTTGCAAGGACCAAATGTAGTAGAAAATGGCATCCTTGCCAAGTTCATGTCTACTCAGAACTTGAGAATATGATTTTTTTTTTTTTTTGGAAATAAAGTCTTTTAAGATGTAATTAGTTAAGTAAAAAAAATGAGGTCATACTGGATCAGGCAGGCCCTAAGTCCAATGACTGGAGTGAAGACCAGGAGCCATCAGAAGCTGGGATAGGCAAGGAAGGATTCTCCCCTCAAGCATTCAGGAGTGTGGCATGATTGGCACCTTGATTCAGACTTCTACCCTCCAGTACTGTAAGAGAATGCATTTTTGTTGCTTTAGCTCCTAATGTGTCACACTTCGTTATAATAGCCCTAGGAGAAGACACACCAAGGAAAATAGTCTCAGAAAGATGAACTTTTAAATTATAAACTTAAAGATTTAAAGGTCAAGCTAATTGGCAACAAGCAATGCTATGTTATCCTAACAGGAAAGAAATAGAGCTAAGAAAAACAGAACTCACTTGACACATTTGGAACATTCTAGAACAATTGTGATATATACATATATTGGAATGTCAAATTATATTCACACTGACTTGAATTGCCTAATTTTAGAAATGTGTTCCTTCAAAAGTAAGCCAATGCATCTAATAAAAAATCACCTTTAAATTAAAAAAAAAAAAGATGAATAGAGCCTCAGAGAAAGTGAATAGACATTGATATTTTTGACATATACAGGCCAGGTATTCTGTAGAATGTCCCTCAATTTGATCTATCTGATGTCATCTCATGATTAGATTTAGATTCTGCAGTTTTGGCAGGCATACTACAAATTGAAATTGTGTCCTTAGTGGACACATTGGTTTGTCCCATTATTTGATCACTTGGTTAAGGTAGTGTCTGCCCAATTTCTCCATTATAAGGTTATAATTTTCCCTCATAGTTAATATGTAAAAATTGGAGAAATACTTTGAGACTATGTAAGTCTGATGTTTCGTATCAAACTGTTACCCATTAGTTTACTATGATGATTGTTAGATAATGATTTTTCAACTCCATGATTTTGTCTACATTTACTAGCTAGAATGTGACTATAAAAAAGAACAAGTCCAACTCTAGCATACCCCTGCCTTACCCTTACACACTTCCTATTAAAGATTCAATAAAAGCACTTACTCAGTTCTGCTCTTTCTGTCCTCCTGAATGACCCTGGTGTTTTTCCTGTACAGCCCTGTGTGGTGTGCTATGTTCTCCCCAGGGAACTGTGAGTATAAAAAATCTTATCATTGATTGAATTGTGCACCTTAGTTTGGACATGTCCTTAGTCTCGGTAAACATTCTGATGGGTATGGAACCATTGTAAATAAGATTCCTTCAAATTGTCACTTTAATTATGGTGTAGTACAACTGAATCAGGTTGGGTCTTAATCTGGATTACTGGAGTCCTTTATAAACAGAATGAAAGTCACATGGAGAAAGAAGCCACAAGGAGCAGTCAGAAGCTGGAAGTCAATGCAATCTAGAGGAAAAAGAAGATTCTGGCACGTATATTGTCACATGACAGAAAAACCAAGGAACCTCTAAGTTTGCTGGTCAACCAGAAGATACCAACCCCAGAAGGAAGCAAGTCACTTAGACACTGAAACCTTGAACACATAAATTCCTGTTATTAAGCCATCCCATTATATTGTTTTAGCAGCAAGGAAACTAAAACAAATCTTTAAAATTCTTTTGATCTCTCTCTTCATCTGTGTTGGGTCTTACTACACCTCACACATGTTGATATGAGCAAAACAGTGAGGAACTAGCAAATGCATTAACAAAGTTACTTCTGGTTGTGCTAGTATGGCATGATGCAAGGGATCAGGAAACAACAGGTGGACCCTGAAGGAAAGAAGAATTAAAAGGTCATGAATTCAGGACACTGAATTGGAAAACCAAGAAAAAGCATTGTCTAGAAAATTAATCCACATTTTGTAGGCTAGCAGCCAATGATTCATTACTGAATTATGAAAAAAACAAACTGTGCAAACAGCCTAGGAGAAAGAGTGTGTTGGAGTTAAGTTTCATGGTAGACGAACATCAAATTCAGTCCCTAAGGCGAGTTTAAAGACAGAAATGTCAATATCTGGCAGTCAGCACAAACAATACCATAATCCCATTAGAGCAGCCACCAGGCAGGAGTTCTTAACCAGGAGTCCTGAGCTTGAATTGAAATTCAAAAAAACCATTATTCTTGCAGGGACATGTTGGTACGAGTGTGATATATTTATTAAATAATACACAGTACAGTGTGGATTTAATAAGGGGCCCGTGGTTTTCATCTGACTGTCAAAGGGGTCCATTGAACAAAAAAAGTAAAAAACCCCTGCCCTAGAGTCTGAATCATAGACAGGGACCAAAAAGAGGCTCTGCAGAAGAAAAGGATTGGTAAGAAATAGACCTGAAGTTAAAGATATGGAGTTATCTAACTTAATTCCAGCAGATTTTTAACTTTCTGTTCTGAAATAATTTTAAATTTACAAAACCGTTGTAAGAATAATACAAAACCAATACAGGGAGCTCCCATATACCCCCTACCCAGATACTCATGTTTACCACTTTTTAATATTTTACCACATTTGTCATAATATCTATCATCTATCTATCTGTCTGTCTGTCTGTCTATCTACCTATGTACCTACCTACTACCTATCCATCCATTCTTCTCTATCTACTTATCAACCCATATCCATCAATCTATCCGTATCTTTATGTCTCTACATCTATCTTTCATCTTTCCATTTACCTATATCTATTTTATAAATATTTGAGAAGAATTTCCAAGCATCATACTCCTCAAACACTTAATAGTTCCATGTATATTTCTTAAGTACAAAGATATACATTGAGTACAATGATCAAATCTAAGAAATTTAACATTAATATAAAACATATAGTTTTTATTACAACTTTTTCAATTGTCCTAATAATGTCTTTTTGGACATCTCCTTCATTATTGGATCCAGTCCAGTATCATGTATTACATTAAATTGCATTGTTTCTGAAGTCATTCTTTCTCTCTAATTGTGGAAATATATCTACAACATAAATTTTCCATCCCAATCATGCCCAAGTATACAAGTCAGTGGGACTGATCAAACTCACAATGCTGTCTTGCCCGTGCCACTATCTATATCAAAACTTTTCCATCACTGTCAGCAGAAACCCTGTAGCCATTATTCATTCACTCCCCATTCACCCTCATTCCACCCATGGAAACCCGTGCTTTACATTCTGTCTCTGAATTTACATATTCTAATTATTTCATGTAAGTAGATTTATGCAATATATGTCCTTTAGTGGTTGACTTATACCACTCAACGCGATGTTTTCAAGGTTCATTTATGTTCTATTATCTATCAGGACTTCATTCTTTTTTAACCAGATAATATGCCATTGTATGGATATACCATATTTTGTTTATCCATTCTTCTGTTGATGGACACATAGGTTGCTTCCATCTTTTGGCTATTGCGAATAAAGCTGCTATAAACATCGGTGTACAAATATCTGTTCAAATACCTGCTTTCAATTCTTTTGGGTATATACCTAGAAATGGGATTGCCAGGTCATGTGCTAGTGTTATGTTTAACTTTTTGAGGAACTGCCAAACTTATCCACAGTGGTGTACCATTTAATATCCTCCCCAGAAATGTTTGAGGATTCCTATTTCTCTGCCTGCTTGCCAACACTTGTTATTTTCTGTTTTCTTTTTTTAGATAATATTCACACTAATAAAAGTGAGGTTTTTGTGGTTTTTATTTGCATTTTCCTAATGGCTAGTGATAATGAGCATCTTTTAATGTGGTTACTTGTGATTTATACATCTTTGGAGAAATGACTACTCAAGTCCTTTGCATATGTTTAAATTGGAACTTTTTGTTGTTAAGTTGTAAGTGTTCTTTTTATATTTTGGATATTAAAACCTCAGATAAATGGTTTCCAAATATTTTCTCCCATTTTGTTGTTTGTCTTTTCGCTTTCTTGATAATGTTCTTTGATGCATAAAAGTTAATTTTTATGACACTTAATTTGTCTATTTTTTATTTTGTTGCTTATGCTTTTGGTGTAAAGTCTAAGAATTCATTACTTATAATGAGGCCCTGAAGATATTTCCCAGTTTTTCTTCTAAGACTTTTATAGCTTTACCTCTTGTATTTAGGTTGTTGATCCAGTTTGAGTTCATTTTTTATACAGTTGAGGTAGGTGTCCACTTTCATTATTTTGCATATGGACATTCATTTTCCCAGCACTCTCTGCTGAAGGACTGTTCCTTACCTGTTGAGTGGACTTGATATTTTTGTAAAAAATTGGCCGTAAATGTATGTTTATTTCTGCATTCTCAATTCTATTCCATTGGTGTATATGTCTGCCCATATGACAGTACCATACTGTTCTGATCACTGTAGCTCTGTAATGGATCTTGAAATCAGAAATTGTGCATCTTCCAACTTTGCTCTTTTTAAAGATGATTTTGGCTATTCTGTGTCACTTTACCTTCCACATGAATTTGATGATTAGCTTTTCCATTTCTCCAAAGAAGGGTTTTGGAATTTTGATTGGGATTGCATTGTATCTGTAAATCACTTTGGGTAGTATTGACATCTTTATGATGTTAATTCTTCCAATCCATGAGCACAGAATATTTTTTCTTTATTACGTCTTCTTTAATTTCTTTCAGCAATGATTTATGGTTTTCTATGTATATGTCTTTTACATTCTTGACTACGTTTATTCCTAGATATTTTATTCTTTTAGTTGCCATTGTAAATGGGGTTGCTTTCTTAATTTCCCTTTCAGATTGTTGTTTGCCAGTTATAGAAACACCTTTTTTTTTTTTTAACGTCAGCCGACTGCCTTTTTTTTCCTTCATGTTATCTGATGAAAAATTAGCTTTTGATCTTATTGAGGCTCCCTTGTACATGATTCATTACTTCTCTCTTCCTGCTTTCAGGATAGTCTCATTGTCTTTGGCATTTGACAATTCAATTATATGTCTCAGTGTGGATCTATTTAGGTTTATCACATTTAAAGTTCATTGAGCTTCTTGGCTGTGTATATTCATGCATTTCATTAAGTTTGGCAAATTTTCAGCTGATATTTCTTTGAGTAGTCTTTCTGCCCATTTTGCTTTTTCTTCTCCTCTGGGACTACAATAAAGCATATATCGGTATATTTGATGGTGCTCCTCATGTGTCTCAAGCTGTTTTCTCTTCATTTTTTTGTCTTTCTGCTCTTTAGACAATAATTTCAATCAACTTACCTTCAAGTTTTCTGACACTTTTTTCTGCCAGCTCCAATCCACTGTTGAACACCACTAGAGATTTCTGTTTCTGTGCTTGTATTAGTCAGGGTTCTCTAGGGAAACAGAATCAACAAAAGATATGTGTTGCAAGTAAGAGACTTATCAGTCTCTCATGCAGCCATGGGGATGCACAAGTTTAGGTTCCATAGGCAGGCTGCAACCAGGAGCTCTGATGAAAGTCCAGTGAAGATTCTTGACGAGTTCTGGGAGATGCTGGCTGTCCAAAGACCAGCTGGGAAATTCTCTCTCAGTGCTGGAATCACTTCCCCTTTTAAGGGATTCAACTGATTGGGTTAAGCATCATTCACTGCTGATGGCAATTTCCCTGATTGATATAATTACAACCAGCTATTTATAATTTACCACTGCAGTAAAGACAATGGCGACTAAAGTCCATAAATGCCCTCGTATTATAGTTAGCCCAGTGCTTGTTTGACCAAACACCTGGGCACAATTACCTGGCTGAGTTGACCCAATAGCCTAACCATCACAGTTTACCCCTTGTTAACTTGGCAACCATACACATTACCTTAAACCATACTTAGTCTGTAAGTAAAAACAATAGCAGACATGCATATATATATTTTTTCACTTAACAATGTTCAGCTCTCCTGTGTACAACTGGAAACACATTAATTCCATACAGAATAGGGTGCAAGTTCTTGGGTAATATTCACTCTCAAACTTGACATCCTCAAATATTATGACATGAAATGGATACAACTTGTTATATGATAAGGGGAAAATTGGGGGAAGAAGAAAAAGAAATTCGTTTTGTATACATATACTATCTTCATAATGAAACAAGGAAGAAACATTCCTGACCATTATCATCCCCATTTCTGTAACTGGTCATGTGGTCGAAGTTCATATTTATCATTACATTCTTCCAGTACCCATTCCACATTTCCATTATCCTCAGCAAGCACTTCAGCTGGTTGTGGTTTTTTGCCTGGTGGGGTGACCCAAACTTTCATTCCCAAAGATTCTGGGCCATGGTTAGTCCTGCTTGGATTAGGTTGTTGCAACTTTCCATTGACTTTAATCAGAGGACATGGCAGTACTAGGAGATACCCTAGAGGACCTCCTGTATTCCAGGCAAACTCTTCTTTACCCCCATTATGTAGATGCAGTCCTATTGCCCCTGGATAGGATCAGTCACCCCAGCCAGTACAGTAATTCCCTTCTTCGACTGTTAATTCAGAGGTAAAAGGAGGCAAAGGAGCCAGGTGGCAGTTTTAACTTCCAGTTCAGTGGAATCATTATTGTATTTTGTGGTGACAGCACCCCTCCTTTCAGGACTAAAACCTTTAAACCAGCAGAGTTTGAGGTTGCAGGGACAGGAAGCAAAAATTTTCCTAGTGGGTCACTAAGGGTAATAATGAGTGGTGCCCCTCCCATTTCCACGCATTGATTCCTGGACCCATGGATCCTGGTTATGGGAGAAACAGCACCATAGAATGGATGCTGATTTAAAGCATACGCAGCCTCCTGGAGAACACTGCCCCAGCCTGCAAGGTATTGCTACCTAGTTGGCACCATAATTGAGTCTTTAAAAGGCCATTCCACCTTTCTATCAATCCAGCTCTTTCAGGGTGATGGGGAACATGGTAAGACCAGTGAATTCCATGAGCATGTGTCCATTCCCACACATCATTTGCTATGAAATGGGTTCCTTGATCAGAAGCAATGCAGTGTGGAATGACATGGCAGTAGATAAGACATTCAGTAAGTCCACTGATGGTAGTTTTGGAAGAAGCATTGTGTGCAGGAAATGTAAACCCATATCCAGAGTATGTATCTATTCCAGTTAAAACAAATCACTGTCCTTCCATGATGGAAGTGGTACACTATAGTCAACCCATCACCAGGTAGCAGGCTGGTCACCTCAAGGAATGGTGCCATATCGGGGGCTGAGTGTGGGTCTCTGCTGTGGGCAGATAGGGCACTCAGCAGTGGCTGCGGCCGAGTCAGCCTTGGTAAGGGGAAGTCCGTGTTGCTGAGCCCATGCACAACCTCCTTCTCTACCTCCATGGACACTTTGTTCATGAGCCCACTGGGCAATGAGAGGAGTGGCTGAAGAAAGAGGCTGAGCATTAGCCACAGAGTGGGCCATTTTATCCACTTGATTATTAAAATCTTCCTCTGCTGAAGTTACCCTCTGGTAGAGTAGAAAGACTATTGCAAAACTCCCAGAACCACCTCAGACATTCCATGTTAAGACTCTTTCCCCAAGAGCCACTCCCAGTACCAAGCTGTATTAGTCAGTGTTCGCTAGTGAAACAGAATCAACAAGGGATATGTGTCGATAGTAAGAGGCTCATTAGAGTCTCTCACATAGCTGTGGGGATGCACAAGTTCAGGTTCCACAGGCAGTCTGCAACCAGGAGCTCTGATGAAGGTCCAGTGAAGATTCTTGAAGAGTTCTGGGAGATATTGGCTGTCAAAGATGAGCTGGGAAATTCTCTCTCAATGCTGGAATCACTTCCCCTTTTAAGGGATTCAACTGATTGGGTTAAGCGTCACTCACTGCTGATGGCAATCCCCTGACTGATGTAATTATAACTAGCTATCTATGATTTACCACTGAAGTAAAGTCAATGGTGACTGAAGTCCATAAATACGCTTGTATTACAGTTAGCCCAGTGCTTGTTTGACCTGACCAAGTTGACACAACAGCCTAACCATCACAATGGTCTTCAGCAATTTGGTTCCTTTTTATGGTTTCTTTCTCTTTACTGATATTCATTTTCTGTTTACCTATCATTATCCTAATTTACTTTAGTAATATGCCCATGTTTTCCTTTAGCTCCTTAGGCATATTTAAGACAATTTAAAAAAATTCTTTGCCTGTGATGTCTGGAATTTGGCTCTCCTCACTGATGGTCTGTAATGCTTTATTTTACTATTTGAATGGGCTACCATTTCTTGTACCTTTGCATGTCATGTAATCTTTTATTTTTGCACACTGGACATTTTGATGTGTCATGTCTGTCATTTAATCACTGAGGTGTCTGTTTCTTATGATTGTATTTACCTCGTGTTGTATAGAGATTTCCTTGAATTCCAGGAGGCAACCAAAAACAAAAAAAAGAAAAAAGAAAAACACTCTCAGTGTTTGTATATTGGCCTGTGTGAATGCTTTCCTTCAGAGCTTACATTACACAATAGGTATAAAGAACAGTCAAAATGAAAATAAAGGTGCTTCTGGCCTTTTCTGAGCCAGTGTCTCATCCTGGGCATGCATGCATGGCCTAAGAAGTTCCACCATGTATACCAATCCAAATTTCTTCTTCCCTAAGCAACAATCTTTTTTTCCTGTCCTGCGTTCTATATTGTAGGACATAAGGCTGGTAATCCTTTTTCCCAGGTAGCATGATTTGATTATTTTCTTATAATGTGTTAACTGCCCTGTGGACCACTTCTAAGTGATGGGCAACTTCTGGGATAACGAGCCTACAGTGGCATTCGTGTTCATTTCCTCAGGCTGCCCGAGGACAATTTGGTACAGACATACATGTACCCTGGCATGTGCATAAGAGTTACTCTGCTCCTTCAAGAACTGGGACCAGGGAGCCATGTTAGGGGTGAAAACAAGTTTGTACAGAGCTGGGGAGGCATGAGAGAAGGGCCAACCAGCATGGCAAGAGGTTTTCCTACCATTTTAGTGTTGCCTTGAAAAATATTTTGAACAGTGTTCATGGGGCACAGTGGGTGGAGATTCCCACAATAGCCAAAGAAATATCAAATTCCCACCCTAGAGAGCTCTGCCACATTCTCTAATGGGGCAGCAAGAATCCCTGAATACAGAGACAGTGACTACTGAAGGAGGATGGACCACTGATGGGTCTTTGATTGCGATGACTGTACTTATGAGCCTTCACTTTTGAAATTGAAGCAGCATATTATTTCAGGGTGCCTAAGCATAACCTCCTGAGGACCTCCTTGATGCTCAGATATGGCCTCTTTCTAAGTCAAAACTCTGCATACAAATGCATTGCCTTCCCACCAGTGAGGGACATGAGTCCAGATGAACCTCCCTGGCACTGAGGGATTACTACTATGATTAGTATCAGAGTTGATAGGTGTATGTCCAAGAGACTTAAATCTTTGGGCTGTCCATGTGCCAGTTGGGCCCTGAATCTCAACAGACTTGCAACACCTACTCTTCAGTTCATTGGACTCACCCAGAACAACTAAAAGGAGATAATGACTCACAATGACCATCTCAAGGAACAGAGAGTGTCCACAACTGCAAGCAAGAAAGTCCCATCTATCTGCCCCATGAGATCTAAGCCCCCTCCCAATTAGAGGTGGAGTGGGCATCACCATTACAGAACTCTCAGGATTGGGGAATGGATGATAGAATAGAGCAGACTTACAGTTGTTCTACTGTAGATAGTTGTGATCATAGCAATAGAAGAAAATTTATAATGGATGTGGAGTCAGTGGCTATTGGAGACTCTGAGGGGAGGGAAAGGGAAAAATAAGTGTAATTTGAGGACATTTTTGGTACATGGGAATTATTCTGAATGACATTGCAATGAGAGATATAGGCCATTGTATATCTTGTAATAACTTGCAAGAATGTGTGGGAGAGATTGTAAACTACAATGTAACTTTAATCATTTCTTAGTGGCAATGCTCCAAGATGTGTTGATCACTTGTGGCAAATATACCACACTAATGAAGGGTGTTGTTGATGTGGGAAAATGTTGGAGGGTTAGGGAGTGGGGCATACAGGAATCCCCTATAATTTTTATGTAACATTTATATAATCGAAGTTTATTTTAAAAAATAAAAAAAGTATGTTAAAAATAATAAAATATTTGGTGCTATCCGTGTTACAGCAGCCCTTTAGCTCCTTCCTGGAGCTCTGAGAAAGATGGTTCTGCCAGCTTTGATTTTTTTAAAAAAATATTTATTTTTAAAAGATATTTTAGATTACATAAATGGTACATAAAAAATATAGGGGATTCCTATATGTCTCACTCCCTACCCCTCCCACATTAACCATCATTAGTGTGGTACATTTGTTGCAATTGATGAACACATATTGAAGAATTGCCACTAACCGTGGATTATAGTTTATATTATAGCTTACACTCTGTCCCACACAATTTTTCAATTTATGACAAAATATATAATGAACTGTATCTGTAATTGCAATGTCATGCAGGACAATTCCAATGTCCTGAAAATGCCCCTATATTACAGTTATATTTCCCTCTTTCTCCCCTCAGAAACTCCGGTGGCACTGCCTCCACATCAATGATAAAAGTTCTTCCATTGCTAGAATAACAATAAGTCTATAGTATAATAAGAGTAAGTCTATTTTAGTCCATTATTTACTCCCTGATCGTGAGGATTTGGAGATGGTGATGCCCACCCCACCTCTAATTGAGGGGGGGACTTAGATCCCATGGGGCAGATGGATGGAACTACCTTGCTTGCAGTTGTAGGCTCTCTCTGTTCCTTGGGATGGGTGTTGTCCATCATTATCACCCTGTTAGTTGTCCTGGGTGAGTCCAATGAACTGGAGAGTAGGTTTTGCAATTATGCTGAGATTCTGGGCACAGCTGGCACATGGATGGACCAAAGATTTAAGTCTTTTGGATGTACACCTATCAAGTATGGTATTAATAATAACTATAAGTTCAAATAGAAGGGGCAAAAGAGCCACATGTAGGGATGCCACAAATGAGTCTAATTCTGTCACACTGGGGTGCATAAAGCCCATTGGCAGGTGCCAAGTTCCTGAGCTGTCTGCCCTGCCCATCCTGTCTGGATATCTCTAGAGCCCTCAGGAGTCCCTCTGTTTGAGCCACTATTTACTGTGGCAGTCAATGAGATCCTGCTGAGACATGCATAAATGTAATCTCTGGAATGACCTCCTGACACACTTTGAAATCTATTAGCCATAAAAACTCATTTATATTTACCATTTCTCCATTATGGTCAAGGTCTTTTTCCAGGTGTATTACTAGTTGGTGCTTGATAATAGTCCCTCGGTACCAGGAAGGCTCATCCTCGGGAGTCATGTTGCATGCTAGGGGGAATGAGTGCATTTATATGCTGAGTTTGGCTTAGAAAAAGTCCGCATTTGAGCAACAAGGAGACCCTCAGAAGATAACTCTTAGGCAACATATAATAGTAGGCTAGGTTTCAATTTCAAAGGAAAAGTTTCATAAGTACAATCATCAATATCAAGGGCCCAGTGCAATGGCCTGTACTCCTTCACTAGGCACCACCCCTGTACTCAGGGAATTCTTGCTGTTCATTAGAAAAGGTAGCAGAACTCCCCAGGATGGGAATTCAATATTTTTTTGGTTATCATGTGGATCTCCACTCACTGTGACAATGTCCATGAACACTTGAATACATTCATGTGCCTTAGAGGCATGCATCAGATGAACCCCTTCCCATGTATCCCCCCATCACTGACACCCTGCATCAATGATCCTCCACTGCCACAACTGTGACCCTTCTGTGATCCAAAACCTCTCCAAAGATGAAGCCAGAAAATAACCAAATAAAAATAATAAGAAAATGAAATGATAGTATTAAAAATAACAGAATTAAATAAGTAAAATATTTTAAAATAATATTAAAAATTTTAGACATTTTGCCTGTAACTGTAATATCTGTTGTCTTATATGTACAGTGACATTTTCTTCCATATATTGCCTCTGTCTTTTATTTTTTTCATTTTATCTCTGAAGAAAGTTTTGGCTGCAGAAAAGTCACATAGAGAATACAAGGGATTTCCATATACCCAATGATCTCCCTTTTCCCCCCTCTCCCTTTTTAATAATATTTTACATGCAGATGGTACATTTTTTACAACTGATATACAAATATTGAAGCACTGCTACTAACAATAGTCAATGGTTTACATTGTGATTTACATTTTGAACCATACGCTTTTATAAATTTTGACAAAATTTAAAATGGTCTTTATCCATTATTGCAAGATCATGCAGAACAATTCCAATGCTTCAAAATGTCTTATGTTCCATCTATTCTATTCTTCCCTCTCCCTCCCTTTGGAATCTATGGTAACCACTACATTTCATTTTTTAAAGAATAAGATTCATAGTTACTTACAATAATATTGAGGGATTGGCATATTGGTCTGTTTTCTTTTATTAGGAACTCCCTCTCTTTGAAAACCAAGTATGACTCCCCAGGATGGGAGTTTAATATTTTCTTGTTTATTTTGTGGGTCTCCACCCACTGATATAACACTACAACTAGATGAACACTTACATACTATAGAAGTCTTCCTCAGGTGCACCCTGTCCTGCATGCCCCCCCCCCCCCCCACAGACACATATCCAACACCCTACACCAGTAATTTTCCCCTTCTATATTTGCCAAAGGAATATTCCCAACCTTGTAGACCTGCAAATCCCCAGAGTTCACCTGCTCCTTCCTCTGACCCTCCCCCCAGTTCCATGGACAGTCCAATTCACCCTCCCACATTAACCCATCCACCTCACTGACCAGCACTACCGAACCCAATAGCATCACTGTACCACAGTCAAACCCATCCACTGCAGAATTACACCATCCCACCTTATCATATATTTTGCCCACATGGGCATTTGCTCACAACCCTCTACTCTATTTCTGTCTCCTGTAAACCTATCTTCTAAACTTTAGCTCTGTGATTTTGCTCAATTTGTTTAATTCATATCAGTGAGGTCATATAATATTTGTCTTTCATTGCCTGGCTTACTATACTCAACATAAGATCTTCAAGATTCATCCATGTTATCCCATGTTTTAATACCACATTCCTTCTTACAGCTGAGTAAAATTCTATTGTATGTATATACCTAGATTGCTTACCCATTCATCTATCGATGTACATTTGGGTTGCTTCCAACTTTTGACAACAGTGAATAATGCTACTTTGAACAGATATGTGCATATATCTCTTTGTATCCCTGCTTTCAATTCTTCTGGATATATACCCAGCAGTGGGATTGCTGGAGATGATGGCAGCCCTATAATTAGTTTCCTGAGGAACCACCAAACTCTCCTCCACAATGACAGCACAATTCTATATTCCCACCCAGCAGTGGATAAATGTTCCCTTTCCTCCACATCCTCTCTAACAGTTGTAGTTCAGTGCTTTTTTAATAACCATCAGTCTAATGGGTGTAAGATGATATCTCATTGTAGTTTTTATTTGCATTTTCCTAATAGCTAGTGATGTTAAGCATCTCTTCATTTGCTTTTTAACCATTTATATTTCTTCTTTGGAGAAGTGTCTATTCAAATCACTAGTCCATTTTTAAAATGGGTTGTTTGTTTTTATTTTTGAGGTGAGGGATTTCTTTATATAGGCTGGATATTAGGCTCCTTTCTGATAGATATTTTAAAAATATTTTCTTCCATTGAGTCAGCTGCCTTTTCAATCTCTTGACAAACTCCTTTAAAGTACAAAAGTTTTTAATTCTGAAGAGGTCCCATTTTTCTATTTTTTTCTCTTTTTTTTTGCTCTTGCTTTGAGTGTAAAGTTTATGAAATCATTTCCTACTACAAGAACTTGTAGATGCTTCCCTACATTATCTTCCAGGATGTTTATGGTCTTGACTTATAAAGTTAGATCTTTGATCCATCTTGAGTTAATTTTTGTGTGGGTGTGAGATGATGATCCTCTCCCATTCTTTTGGATATGGAAATCCAGTTCTCCAAGCACCATTTGTTGAAGAGGTCATTTTCCTTTGAGGGAACTTGGTGGCCTTGTCAAATATCAGTTGACCATATATGCAAGGATCTATATCAGAACTCTCAGTTCTGTTCCATTGGTCAGTGTGTCTATCCCTGTACTAATGCCAAGCAGTTTTTATCACTGTGGCTTTGTAGTATGTTTTAAAGTCAGGTAGTGTGATTCCTCCGATTCCATTTTTCTTTTTCAATATGTCTTTGTCTGTTTGGGGCCCCTTGTCTTTCCAAATGAATTTCTTAGATAGCTTTTCCAATTCAGCAAAAGATGCTGTGATAATTTTTATTGGGATTGGGTTAAATCTGTAAATCATTTTGCATAGGATAGATATTTTAATGATGTTTAGCCTTCCTTTCCATGAACAGTGAATATTTTTCCATTTATTTAGGTATTCTTTGATTTCCTTTAACAACATTGTGTAGTTTTCTGCATACCATTCCTTTACATCTTTAGTTAAATTTATTCCAAGGTATTTGATTCATTTAGTTACTATTGTAAATGGGATTTTTTCTTGATTTCCTCCTCAGGTTGCTCATTATTGGTGTAAAGAAATGCTACTGATTTTTGCACATTGATCTTATATCCTGTGACTTTATTGAACTCACTTATAAGCTCTAGAAGCTTTGTTGTAATTCCACAGGGCTTTCTACATAAGGGATAATATCACCTGCAAATAGTGAAATTTTAATCTTCCTTTCCAAATTGGATGACTTATATCTTTTTCTTGCCTACTTAGGCAAGGAAGTATTTGCTTGAGCAAGTACTTCTAACACAATGTTAAATAGAAGCAGTAACTGTGGGCATCCTTGTCTTTTTTCAGATCTTAGAAGGAAAGCTTTTATCGCTTCATCAATGAATATGATGTTTACTATGGGTTTTTCATGTTGAGGACATATCTTTCTAGTATTATCTTCCAAAGTGTTTTCATAAGGAAAGGGTGCTGTATCTTGTCAGATACTTATTCTTCATCAATAGAGATGACCATGTGATTTTTTTTCTTTTGCTCTGTTAGTGTGCTATATTATGTGGATTGATTTTCTTATGTTGAACCATCCTTGCATACCAGTGATGAAACCCACTACGTCATGGTATATAACATTTGATGTGTTGTTGAATACAATTAGCAAGTATTTTGTTGAGGATTTTAGCATCTAGGTTCATTAGAGATTGGTCTATAATTTTCCTTTCTTTTGTGGTCTTTGTGTGACTTTGATGTTAGGGTGATGTTGGCATCATGGAATGAGTTAGGCAATGCTCCCTCTACTTCTGTTTTTGGGAAACATTTAAGCAGGATTGGTGTTCTTTCTGGAGTGTTTAGCAGAATTCACCTGTGAAGCTATCTGGTCCTGAGTTCTTATTACTTGGGGGGTTTTTGATGACTAATTCAATCTTGTTACTTGTGATTGGTCTGTTGGGCTCATCAATTTCTTCATTCATCAATGTAGGTTGCTTGTGTGTTTCTAGGAATTTGTCCATTTCATCTAAGTTATCCATCTTGTTGGCATATAATTTTTCAAAGTATCTTCTTATGATATTTTTTATTTCTGTTGGCTCAGTAGTGATATCCCCTTCCTTGTTTCTTATTTTATATATTTGCATCTTCTCTCTTTTTTTTCTTTGTTAGTATAGCTAAGGGTTTGTCAATTTTATTAATCTTCTCAAAGAACCAGCTTTTGGCTTTATTGATTTTTTCTAGTGTTTTATTTTCAATTTCATTTAGCTCTGCTCTAACCTTTGTTATTTCCTTCTTTCTACTTGCTTTGGAATTAGTTTGTTGTTCTTTTTCTAATTCTTCCAGCTGTGCAGTTAGGTCTTTGATTTTAGCTCTTTCTTCTTTTCTAACATAGGCATTTATGACTATAAATTTCCCTCTCAGCACTACATCTCACAGGTTTTGATACATTATGTTGTCATTTTTGTTCATTCCAAGGTAGTTATTGATCCCTTTTGCAATTTCCTCCTTGACCCACTGATTATCTAAGAGCACGTTGTTTAACTTCCACATGTTTGTGTGAAATCTAGTTCTCTGCCCCTTAGTGATTTCCAGCTTAATTCCATTTTGGTTAGAGAAATTACTTTGTATAATTTAAATCTTTCTGAATTAATTGAGAGTGTTTTGTGGCTTAGGATGTGGTCTATCCTGGAGAATCATCCATTGTGTTTGAGAAAAAATGTATATCCTGCTGTATTTGGGTGTAATGTTCTGTATATATCTATTAGGTCTAGATGGTCTAATGTGTTATTCAAAGTCTTTATTTCTTTATTGATTCTCTGCTGAGATGTTCTGTCTAATGGTGTTAATAGTGAATTAAAAGTCCCCCACTCTTATTGTTGAGGCATCTATTTCATCAGTTAAGTTTTCCAATGTTTGTCTCTTGTATTTTGACCTCAAAATGGGTTGGTTAGGTGCATAAATGTTTGTGATTCTTCTTTCTTCTTGATACATTACTCCTTTGATTAATATATAGTGTCCTTCTTTGTCTCTTTCAATAGTTTTGCATTTAATGTGCATTTGTTTCATATTAGTATAGCTGCTCCCACCTTTTTTTTTTGTGGTTATTGTTTGAATGTAAAATTGTTTTCCAACCATTCATTTTCAATGTCCCTGAGTCTAAAGTGAGTTTCCTGTAGATAGCATATAGATGGGTCATATTTCTTTATCCATTCTGCCATTCTGTGTCTCTTTATTGGAGAGTTTAATCTATTAACAATCAATGTTTTTATTGTCAAGGAATTACTGACATTAGCCATATTTTCTTTAGGGTTATATAAGTCATATGTTATTTTTATTTCTCTTTATCTTGTTAGTTATTCTTACTAAAATATCTTCTTTCTTACACTTTCCTTAAACCCACTCTCCCCTGTTTTTTCCTTTCAACCTGTCAAACTCCCTTTGATATTTCTTGAAGGGCAGGTTTCTTGTTGGCAAACTCTCTTAATTTTTGTTTATCTGTGAATATTTTGAATTCTCCCTCACTTTTTTGAATGCAGCTTTGCTGGATAGAGAATTCTTGCCTGGAAGTTTTTTTCTGAAAGAAAAACCTGTAATATCATTGCTGTCTTGCCTCCAAGGTTTCAAATGAGAAATCAGCACTTAATCTTATTGAGCTTCCTTATACATGATGGATCTCTTTTCTCTTGCTGCATTCAGTGTTGAACCCTCTTTGTATTGAGCACTGGACAATTTGACAAGTATGTTTCTTTGGATAGGCTTGTTAGGATTTATACTGTTTGGGGTGAATTATGGTTCCTCAACATGTACATCCATGTCCCTCAAAAAAGTTGGGAAATTTTCAGCTATTATTTCTTCCAACACAACTGTCCCATTTCCCCTTTCTTCTCCCTCTGTGACACCTATAAGGCATATATTTCAGTGTTTCATGTTGTCATTCAAACCCCTCTGTCCCTACTGGATTTTTTCTACCTTTTTATCTATCTGTTCTAATATTTGTTTGATTTCAAAGGTACTTATAATAGCACTAATTCTTTCCTCTGCCTGTTCAAATCTGCTGTTATGTGCTTCCAGTGTATTTTGGATTTCTTGCATGTTGCTATTCATCCCCACCATATCCATTATCTTTTTAAGTATGTTTACAATGTCTTCTGTATGTTCCCCCAGTGCCTTCTTAATATCCTTTCTCTCTTCTTTCATGTCATTAAGTTGATTCATGGTATTTGTTTGGACATCCCTGATTAGTTGTTCCACAATCTGCATCTCCTCCTGTTTTTTATTTTGTTCTTTAGACTGGGCCATGACTTCCTGTTTCTAATTTTTTCTGGTGTCTAGGCATCTGTTTATCTTGATGGGCTTATTTGGTTGGTTAGCTTCTCTTTCTACTCCAGGATTTTATTTGTGTGTGGGGGGCCGGGGGGGGCGGTAAGGTTACTTTTTTTATAATCCCCCCACTCCTGTGGATTTTTGCATGCTGTCTGATCTCTTTGTCCATTCGCTGTATGTTCTTCTGTGTCTGTGTTTTATTTATTTTATTCCCCGCTCTCCGGCCTTGCAGCTTGCTGGCTATCTGCTCTCTGTGTCTATTCACTGCAGGCTCTTCTGTGTTCTTGCTTGTTTCCCTTCTTTTTGTTGTGTCACCTTGCTGTGTCGGCACTCCACAGTGTCTGTGGGCCAGGCGGCACTCCACAGCATGTGGTTGAGCCTGCCTTCACAAGGAGGCCCTGGTATCAAACTGAGGGCCTCCCGTGGTAGACAGGAACTCATCAGATTGAGCCACAGCTGCTTCCCAAAGGTTCCTTTTTTGAAACTTGATTCCTCTTATTCTATACCCTTGCAGTTGTCTGTGCTCCCTTGAAAGAAAAATATTACAAGCAGAGAAAAGGAAAGAGATAAGAAGAGAAAAAGAATAAAAGTAATTATAATTTTTTTTAAAAAAGGTAGAAGAGAAACTGTGCAAGTGCTGGGAAGATAAGTAATATGAATTAAAAAATCCAACAAAGTACAAAGGAATGAGAATAAAAAAGGTGGAACAGAAAGAAATGAAACAAGGATCACAACAGAGGGAAAAAATAGAATGAATTAAAAGTCCAGAATGATGAGAAGAGAGGAAAAGAGAAAAAGAAATTTTAAAAAGAGAGAGAGAGAAATAAAAAAGGCCAAACAAAAAGAGGTGGAATGAAAGAAAAACAACAAAAACAGCAGATAGAAAAGTAAAGAAAATAAATAAAATAGGTAGAAAAAATAAGTAAAAGAAAAAGAGAGGAAACAAAGGGGAAAGACAACAAATAAGAAACAAAGTAACAACAGCAACAAAGCAGAACAACAACAAAACAAACAAACCAAAAAAACATCCCAGGGAAAACAGCTTTCCCTCTTAAGCATCTAAGGAAAGTCTCAAGCTTCCAGTGCTCATCAGTCAATCACCCTTCAGCCTGCCCTCCACAGGTGATCTACTGTACCAGGTACCAGATTTTAGCAAATAAAATGAAGGGGGGAAAACAAACAAACAAACGGGAACCAATTAAAAAAAAAAAATCCAAAGAAACCTAAAGCAAAAAAACCTGCACATATTTTTCCTGTCATAATGTATCAGCTGTGTGCCTGATCCCCTAGTAGGTCACTCTATGGATCACTTCTCTAAGGAGACCCAGGAATGAGCCACGGACCTCGTAAATGCATGGCAAGAACTCTTCCGCTGAGCTACACTGGCCCCACAGCTTATGCGGTCTTTCGAAAGCTTAGCTGAGTCTTCTTGCCTCCATTCCCTCAGGCGAGTTAGGCTAACAGTTTGCCAAGCTGGGCTGCTTGGGTGCCTGTCTCTTCTCCCTCTCTACCTTAGTTCCTCTCTCTCCCAGATCCGCTATGCGTGATAGCCTGCCTGATCAGATCCCCCTTCCTCTGTCTCTCCAGCTGCCATAGTGCTGGTCAGGGACCCTCTGAGATTAAAAGAGGGCTCAGCTGGCCATCTCACCAAAAAGAAACCACTCTCCATCCTCTGCCAGACCCCTCTTCCTCCCAGGAATGCTCCCTTTTACTCGGAGGATTGCCAGAGTCAAAGGCTTTACCGAGGCTATTTGCCTTGAGGGTGGGGTATGTGTCCAGTTTCCAGCCACAGCAGGGAGTGACTCAGTTTTCCTTTGGCTTTTTTATCTGCTATCTAGTTCCCTCCTGGGTGCTGCATAGCACTTTCCAGTTCTATATAGCTCCAAAGCAGCTCCCTTGAATTAGTTTTTGCCCTTTCTCCATTCTTTTTTGTGAGAGAGCTTGGCTTTGCCTACCTCCTTCGATGCCATTTCCCCGGAAGTTCTCTTAATTTTTAGAAAATCTTCCGCGAGTCATGAAATCCTGGAACATCACTCTTGGTGAAATCACACCCCAAGGGGCTACTTGTAAAGTATTGGGTATGTTGGCCTCCAGATCCAGCTTGAAATAATAAAAATACATACTTGCCTTCTTGCATCAAAGGAAAATTTTGCACCACACATTGTGAAACGGAAGGATGATTTTATTCATAGCTACATCGGTAGGGGAGAGAGAGTAGAACTCAAGTCTGAGAAATGTAGGGATTAGCTATATTTTGCAGTCAGGGCATGGGTAGTGAAAAAATATCAAGTGGCCATTGGGTGAAAAGTGTCCTCTTTTACCAGGAAGTTGGGGGTGAGATTTTTATTTTGGCACAATCAGTATCTGAAGGTGTCTTTTTCTTTCTTTTTTTTCCTTCAGTCTGAGTTGGTTTTCTTTGCAGTCCCATAACTTCAAGATTAGTGTCAAAATTGTCAGAGCAGGGGAGGGAACAATTAGGGCTATGCAAGGGCAAGGCTGGCAGCTTGGTCAAGAGAAATAAACACAGACGTGGTCAATAGCAATATGCCAAGAGAAGCTAAATGCAAAGCTAGAATCTTAGCCAACGAATAGAGGAGCTAAAGATCAGGCCCAAGCCAGCGGAAATTGAGAAAAGACACACTAAGTCACATGAATGACTGAGAACATAACCAGTATTAGAGGATATTTTATTAGAAAAACCCACAAGATGGGGGAAAATAAACTTCAGAGTCTGAGTAGAAATGTTGAGGTGACTTTCCAGAGCTCAAAGCCAGGAAGAAATTCCAGTACAAGTGTAAGCTACATAGTAGCCATAGATACTGCCATAGAGAGCTAAAAAGCCAGACCTAAATGTATGGATAGGGGTCTAATTTGAGGCTTTATTTGGACTTGAGCCAGAACAGGGAATGGAGTTTGGAATAGAACACTGATTTTTCAACATTCCTTTTGTAAGCAATACAAAAAAAGTTTTTGTTTAAATTAAATCTAATATGGAATCTCAATATAAAACAGAGATACAAGTTCTCTTGAAGAGAGTCATATTTTGGACAGTCATTAGCTCTACCCTTCAGACACAATTTTTCCTGAAGCATAGTGCTCCAAGGAAGACAGTTCTGAAATTCATAGGAACAGAGAAATGAAGATGTTATCTCAGAATCTGACAACTGCAAACAGGTTAATTCAATAACCCTTGTGTAGCAGAAAGACCAAAGGTTTTGGAGTATGAAAGACGTGGTTTCCAATTCCAGTTCTCCAGCTGGGCAAGTTGCTTTACCTTTATAAGCCTCAATTTCCATATAAAATTGGTCAACATTCCCCATATTGCAGAGTTATCTTGAAAATGCAAGATATAAATTGTATAAGGTACATAATATGGATCAGTTTTTATTAATGTATTTCCATAAATTTTAGCTATGACTGTTTTCTTTTTTATCAATTTTATTGAGATATGAGCATATATCATATAATCCACCAAAGTATATTATAATAAATGGGTTTTCATATAATCACAGAGTAGTGTATTAATTACTGCAACTACCATAATATTAGAATATTTTCATTACTTCCCCCAAAATACCCTTTAGCAGTTATTTTTCAATCCCTCTATCCATCCCCTGCCACACATATCTGCTAATCCAATTCCACCTCTATAAATTTATTTCTATTTACATTTTATATAAATGTTGTTAAACAATATGTAGCACTTTGCATCTGGTTTCTGTCACTTATGATAATTCTCTTTTTTTCATAATTTATGAAACAAATATTACCATATTACCATTCATTACAGTCCTTAATTTACTTTAGGTGCATTTTAGCCTAGATATCACCCTATTATTAACATCTTATAATATTAATGTATACTTGTTCTGCTTCATTGAAGAACATTCTTAAATTTGCAGTATTAAACACACTCATCATCTGAAACAGAGTTCTTAGCTTTGACTTTTGATCTCAGATGGGAACTGCTTCATATCTCTGGTTTCAAGCAAAACTCATGGCTTGGGCAGATGGGAACTGAGGGAGCCCCCAGTCTGCAGGTTTCTGCACTTCGGTGGCATGTAGTGGAGGGTGTTGAGGCACTCTTAAGTGTTCACCCAGCATAAAATGAGGCCTTCATCAAATTTCCCCCAGCAACCTTTTCCAATTTTATTCCCTCCTTTTCCCTTATTTGGGGCTGATATTCAGGAGGCACAAACCCACTGGGCTCTCCCAGTTTTTTTTAAAGTTGGCACCTGTTCTGACTGAGAGAAGCCTATGTTGTACCAATATTAAATATTTTGAATATCATTTCTGCCCACAGTGAAATAATGTCTGCCATTTGCTGAGCACATATTCTATGTTTGATATTGCCTAATATAATATATAAGTGAACACAGATTATCCTCACATCCATCTTATGAGGAAATATGATTACTATCACCACTTTAAAGATGAGGAAACTCTGTGTTTTACACTTGCTCAAACTCACAAAACTAATAAGTGGTAGTGCTGTGATTTAAACCCAGATTTATTAATACTTCAAATTCTGTGTTCTTTCTATTATACATATTTTATCTTGTAGCACAGATATTCCATAATGGAAAAGCTTTAAAATAAATTAGAATAAAAATGCAAGTCCAAATTCCACAGGACAGGGCACAAGCTGGATACTCCAATGAAGGTTTTCAATGAATTCCCCAGGGGAATCTGTCTGGCAGAATTAGAGATGGAAATTCTTCCTTCTGACTGCTGAAATCATCAGTTCTCCTTTTAAGACCTTCAGCTGATTAGATGAGGCTCCTCTCATTGTTGAAGGCAATCTCTTTAGTTGATTGTAGATATGATCAGCCATAGATAAAACCAATTTACTGGAGATTTAGATCTATGAACTATCCTCACAGTAATAAGTCAGTGTTTGCTTGACCAAACAACTGAATGCTGTAACCTAGTCAAGTTGACACAAAAATATATCACAGTCTATTATATATTAATAGTATGTAGGGAAAAAAGCTACCAAACATATCCACTGCTGTTGAACTCAAAGGGCCTTTTAGGCTAGTATTCAAGTAAATTGGAAAAAGATACGTAAAAAATGATTGTACAACTATGGTAAGGTTTGTTGGGCATTAATGCAATTAGGCTTAAAATATAAACAGTGGCAAGCTCTTAAGTAGAGCATTAAGAAAAAGGGTCTTGGAAATTTGTCAATTTAACTAGATTTTGAAACATTAAATTAGGTGAAAATACAGACTTTATCTAAAGTGGCTAGGGAGTCTAAGAAACATCTATTAATAATTTCAAACATTGGCTTAGTGACTAGGAAATAATTATTTTCCAGTCTACAGTTTTGTAGCTTATTTTCTTTTGAGCTAAAAATACTTTATATTTTTAATTATCTGTCCAAATACATTTTATGGTGAAATGATCCCTCATCAAAATGTCTAAAAGTTATTTTCTTGCTCCTGATGGTTAAGGATAAAGATGAGCATAATCTAGAGCAAAGAGAAACATTAACTATTACCGATTTTCTGCTTAGTGAAAAGAGAAGAGGATTTTTAGTGTGTGTGTGTGTGTGTGTGTGTGTGTGTGTTTATTGAAAGAAATACAGCTGTCTCTAACTGGATTTTTAGAAGAGACTCAATCCTTGTCTACCTCCTTGACTCCTTCACATTTAAATGGGCATCTTAAGCAGGACTAAAAATATTTGGCTTGGAGATATGAGATAATCTGTTTCAGTTTAATTGAAGCCCTGACTTTTTTAGTAGACAAAAGAAGCCTAGCATCATTTTAGTACAAGCGTTAGAATCAGTGTATTTGGTCAAATGCACTGAACTTAGTAAGCCGCATAAACGGTCTTTATAATTGACAAAGGTTCTGTTCAGTCAGCACAATCTCAGATATTATTATCTCCTTTCCTGAATTAGAATCTCTCTACCCCCATCCTTGCAGAACTCTATGACAGTTTCCTCTTGATTACAATCCCAGGAAAACCTCTCTGGATTCTGGAGGTCTCAGACATAGCAGTAAATGTAATCCTCTTAGCTCTGCCTGGGTCTAATTCCTCATGCTTATATGGTTTCTTTTGCCCCCCACCTCCAGCTTCTTTTTTTGTGCTCTTGCAGCATTCCAAAAAGGAAAAAGAAAAAGAAAATTCTCTTTGGAAAAATATACAGGTTTCTGTATTTTGGCGTGGATAAACACTTGCTAGATTATTACGCAGTATAGAGAGACATGCTAGAGAAATAAAGTTCAAAGAGCTTTCTTCACCCCACCCAGAACTATTAAAAGGAATACTGCTGTGTATTTGCAATGAAAAGAACATTCCCATGGACTTAGCAGGTTTCAACAAAGACTCAGGCAAAACCTTGCTTATCCAAGACGGTAAGAATGGCTTTCACACTTATTTCTCCCTGAATCTCATTCTTAAATTCTTTGCTCAAATCTTTTAATTCAGATAATTAATTAAAGAGGGAAAATGCTAATGAAGTTAACTTTCCAAACTAGAGTATTCTAGGGTTGATCTTTATATTTTCATGCTGATTGATTTTTTATGTATATATTTTTAAAAATCTGGAATAGTTTTGAAGAATCAATATTCCTAAACAAATTAAAAATTGTTTCTCTTAATAAAAGAGCTCTGTTAGTTTAATTCTGCTTGTTGCTAGTACAGAAATAATTAATGTTCATAATGATGACTTAGAGGCTTTTGAAAATTCTCAAATGCTGTTTGAAATATCAAAGAAAAACTAAATTATGTTCAATATTCACTTGAATGCCCATTATTAAAGCTTTTAGTTTATCTCTGTATATTACTCTTGATTAAATTTCACTAGTAAAATCCTCCGCAGATTAATTCACTAATAATTCACTAGTAAAATCCCTTCTGCAGTGATCCCATACAATAACAAGCATACTGAATTGAATTTAGGCTTTGTATGATATAGTCTATATGGTAAAGAGGAATTAATACTTATTAAAAACTTACTATGTGACTTGTATTCTTTTAGTAAACATTGAATCTTGGAATAGTTTAGATTTACAGAAATGCTACAAAGATAGCACAAAGCATTTGCTTGCACTCAATATCCAGCTTCTCCTATTAATAATTTTTATTTGTGTGCTGCACTGGCCACAATTCATGAAGCAATACTGATACATTGTTATGAACTAAAGTCCATATTTTATTAGCTTTCCTCAGTTTTACCTAATATCCTTTTCTCATTCTAGTATCCCTTTACCATGCTATATTACATTTAGTCATCGAGTCTTCTTAAGTTCCTTTGACTGTCAATTTCTCAGACTTTCTCTGACTTTGAAGACCTTGAAATTCCTTAGATGTACTGGTCACATACTTTGTTAAATGTCCCTCCTATTGGATTTGTCTGATGTTTTTCTCATGAGCAGATTGGGGTTGTGTGTTTCGGGGAGGAAGAGCACAAAAGCAAAGTGCTGTTCTAATCACATCATAGCAATGGTGCATACAATCAAAATCAAAATGACTTAACACTGTTGGTATTAATATACATTACTTGGTTGAAGTAGTATTTGGCAGATTTCTCAAAAATGAAGTTATTATTTTTTCCTTTTCCTGTACTAGACTCTTTGGAAGCAGTTGTTATGCAGAGCACATATTTAAGGGGTAATGAGTTGTGCCCCTTGAAGAGTGAAGAGTCATGTTCCTTGTATGAGTTGGTAGTTTACATCTTTCAAGGAATTGATCATTTCAACTAAACTGTCAGATTTGTGGGCAAAGAATAATTCGTGGTATTCCTTTATTATCTTTTTAATGTCCAAGGCATCATTAATGATGATCCCTATTTCTTTTCTGATATTGGTAATTTCTGTCTTCTCTTTTTTTCTTGGTTAGTCTGACTGTAGGTTTTTCAACTTTATTGCTCTTACTCAAAGAACTAGCTTTTAGTCTCATTGATTTTCTCTATTTTTTCTTCTTTTCATTGCCTTTGATTTTCTTTCTAATTTTTGTTACTTCTTTCCTATGCCTGATTTATGCTTAACTTGCTTTTCTTTCTTTAGTTTCCTAAGCTGGAGGCATGGATATTTGTTTTAGATCTTTCTTCTCTCCTAATATATGTATTTAATTTGATATTTTACCACTTACGCAATGCTTTCCTGCATCTTATAAATTTTGATGTTGTATTTTGATTTTTTAAATTAAAACACTTTAATACTTCTCTTGAGACTTCTTTGGTAAATGGGCTATTTAGAAGTAGCTTGAGGTGGAGACAAGATGGCGGCTGAGTGAACTTCCCGGTTACTAGCTCCTGGGGGGAATCGGCTGGGAGGCGCCGGAGACTCTTTGGGACCGGGCTATTTCGGGATTTTTCCTGGTCCGGAGGTGTCTGGACATCGATTTTGAGGGAAGGTAACAGAGAGGATCCGTCTGTGAAATATACACGGAGATCCCAGCTATGTGTGGAGGATTCCCTCCTTGGGTAGGCGGAGCTGAGGCAGCTAGCACCGCACTGAGCCCTGTCGGGCGGCGGCCAGGATAGCCTAGCTGGGCCGCGGTGGGCAGCGGGCGGGGGATCCGAGCCACGCCGCGGCGGGCGGCGGGCGGGAGAGCCGAGCCGCGCTACCCCACGGCGGGCGGTGGGCGGGGAAGCCGGGCCCAGCCAGGCCCAGCCAGACCCAGCCGAGCCCAGCCGAGCCGCGGCGGGCGAGGGAGCCGAGCCCAGACCAGCTCGGCCGAGCCCAGCCACGCCACGCGGGGCGGGAGAGCCGAGCCGCGCTGCGCCGCGGCGGGCAGCAGGCGGGAGAGCCGAGCCCAGCCGAGCCCGGCCGAGCCCAGCCGAGCCCAGCCGAGCCGCGGTGGGCGGGGAAGCCGAGCCCAGCCGAGCCCAGCCGAGCCGCGGCGGGCGGCGGGGGGGGGGGGACCGGAGCCCAGCCGAGCCCAGCCAAGCCCAGCCGAGCTGCGGCGGGTGGCGGGCAGGGGACCGGAGCCCAGCCGAGCCCAGCCGAGCCTGGCAGCGGGGTTTCTCTTCTTTGTTTTTTGTCTTTTTTTTTTATTTTTTATTTTTTATTTTTTGTTGTTGTTGTTCTTTTTTTTTTTCTTTTTTTTTAATCCTTTCTTTCTTGTCCCCAATATTCTTCTTATACTATTTTACCTTAACAATACAATAGGTCCTGCAGGAAATACCTCACATTTGCTGGGTTTCCTCACCCTCCACTGCCTCATTTCTCTGTGAATAGATTTAGCCTATCTACACTATCCCCTTTCCCCTACAACTTGATATCCTCCACCATCTGCTATCTCTCCTATAGTCCATCTCCCTTTCTTTGATCCACAAAGTGTCTAACTCTTAATTTCTAATACCTTTGTTTAGTTTTCCATCTGGTATTCATCCCTGAAACTATTACCTTTCTTTTCTCTTTCCCTCTCTCACGAAAACAATAGCCTCTTAGTACGTACCACATTCCTCCCATATTCAGTCGTCTACCTCATTATAGGTACTTTCCTACTACTATAACTCTACACAATTTACATAATCTAACCTCCATCCTCCCAGAACTCATATTGTTGCTTTGTTAACATATATCACCAATACTACTTCACACTTTTTCCTTCCTTACACAATTGCCTTTCCCCAGCACTAATACTTTCCTTTAAAGTGAGCTTAACTAGCAATAAGAAATTGGAATAAGAAGAACAAAGTGACAAAGAGAAGATATAACACTTACACAAAAAGAACAGCTAATTAATCTCCAAGACTAGACAAAGAAGCTAAGGAACTGATTAAACCCGTCAAGAAAAAATGTTGACAAGACAGCAACAAAAATCTACAAACCAAACCAGTAATCAGGAAAACATGGCTGAATCCAATGAACAAACTAAAAATCAGGAAGGGGGGCAGGACTTCGCACAAGCAATGAAAGATCTCAGAACATTTATCACCGACAAATTTGATGAAGTAATGAAAGAGGTTAACAGCGTGAAGACAACACTTGGAAGGGAAATTGCAGACATGCGCAAAAAAATAACAGATATGATGGAAATGAACACCACAATTCAAGAAATCAAAAATACACTTGCAGCAAATATCAGCAGACTAGAAGAGGCAGAGCAGAGAATCAGTGATGTGGAAGACAGTGCATTGGAAATCAAACAGATAGTAGAAGTGGTCAATAAAAAGGTAGAAAAAATCCAGATAGGACTTACGGACCTGAATGATAACGCAAAACGCTCAAACATACGTATTATAGGCATTCCAGAAGGAGAAGAGAAGGGAAAGGGGTCAGAAGGAGTGTTGCAGGAAATAATGAATGAAAACTTCCCAAATCTACTGAAAGAGACAGATGTACATATCCAAGAAGCACAGCGCTCTCCACTGGTCATAAACCCCAACAGGCCCACCCCAAGACATATACTTGTCAAATTATCCAATGCTCAAGACAAAGAAAAAATTCTAAAAGCAGCAAGAGAAAAGAAAACCATCACATACAAGGGGAACTCCATAAGATTAAGTGCTGATTTCTCATCTGAAACGATGGAGGCAAGAAGGCAGTGGTATGATATAGTCAAGGTACTAAAGGAAAAAAATATCCAACCAAGAATACTCTATCCAGCTAAACTAGCATTCAAAAATGATGGAGAGTTCAAAATATTCACAGATAAACAGAAACTGAAAGAGTATATCAACAAGAAACCTCCCCTTCAAGAAATTCTTAAGAGAGTTCTGCAGGAAGAAAGGAAAAAACAGGACAGTCAGAGATGGAGGAGAGTGTAAAAGCAACAAGAAAGACAAAAATAGAAGGGGAAAATAAAATAATACAAAATATAACAAACACAAATCCAACCAAAATATGGCTACCATAAATAACTCTCTAAACGTAATAACACTGAATGTCAATGGATTAAACTCACCTATCAAAAGATTCAGACTGGGACACTGGATAAAGAAATACGACCCATCTATATGCTGCCTACAAGAGACACATCTTAGACCCAGAGACTCATGGAGGTTGAAAGTGAATGGCTGGAAAACAATCATACAAGCAAACAACAACCAAAAAAAGGCAGGAGTAGCTATATTAATATCAGACAAAATAGACTTTAAATGAGAAACAATTGTGAGAGACAAAGAAGGATACTATATTTTAGTGAAAGGGACAATCTGTGAAGAAGTTCAAACAATCATAAATATTTATGCTCCTAACAAGGGCGCCTCTAAATATGTGAGGCAAATGCTGGAAAAACTAAGTGAAAGAATAGATACATCTACAATTATAGTGGGGGATTTTAATACACCACTATCAACTCTGGACAGAACATCTCAAAAGAGAATCACTAAACAAACAAAACATTTGAACAGTATATTAGAAGAGCTGGATCTAATAGACATATATAGATCATTACACCCAAACACAGCAGGATATACATTTTTCTCAAGCACACATGGAACATTCTCCAAGATTGACCATATGCTAGGCCACAAAGAAAGGCTTAATGAATTCAGAAAGATTGAAATCATACAAAACAGTATCTCTGACCACAGTGGAGTCAAGCTGGAAATTTGCAAGGGACAGAGACCCAGACTTCACACGACAATTTGGAAATTAAACAGCACACTCTTAGAAAAACGGTGAGTCCAAGAGGAAATCTCAAAAGAAATCAATGACTACCTTGAAACAAATGATAATGATAACACAACATACCAAAATTTATGGGATGCAGCAAAAGCGGTACTGAGAGGGAAATTTATAGCCATAAATTCATATATCAAAAAAGAAGAAAGAGCAAAAATTGGAGAACTAACTGCACTTTTGACGGAATTAGAAAAACAACAACAAAGTAACCCAACAGGAAGAAGAAGGAAGGAAATAACAAAGATAAGAGCAGAACTAAATGAAATAGAAAATAAGAAAGCACTTGAACAGATAAACAAGACCAAGAGCTGGTTTTTTGAGAAGATCAACAAAATTGACAAACCTTTAGTGAGACTAACAAAGAAAAAAAGAGAAAAGATGCAAATACACAAAATAAGAAATGAGAAAGGTGATACACCACTGACCCCACAGAAATAAAGACTATCATAAGAGGATACTTTGAAAAACTATATTCCAACAAAAATGACAATTTAGAGGAAATGGACAAATTCCTAGAAATACATAAGCAGCCCATACTGACGAAAGAAGAAATTGATGATCTTAACAAACCAATCACAAGCAAAGAGATAGAATCATTCATTAAAAATCTCCCAACTAAGAAGAGCCCAGGGCCAGACGGCTTCACATGTGAATTCTACAAAACATTCCGGAAAGAACT